>NW_015164711.1:227524-240219 GCF_001447785.1 Gekko japonicus | reverse complement strand
CCTGCCCAATGCTGCCCTCTACAGAATCCACCCCCCAAATTTCCAGGTATTTCCCTCCTTAGAGCTGGCAACCCTACATTCCCCTCAGTGCCTGTTGGTAGGCAACTAAGCTTGGTCCTGTCACCTACTTTGGCCTTTGGGAGAAAACACATTGGGGCCAGTCCTGATAGGGTTGCCAACTCCAGATGGGAAATTCCTGGAGATTTGAGGGATGGAGCCTGAAGAGGGTGAGGTTTGAGGAGGGGTGGGACCTCAGACAGGTACAATGCCATAGACTCCACCCACCAAACCAATCAGTCCCACATAGGGAACCATTGTTGCCAATCTCCAGGTGAGGGCTGGAGAGCACTCAGAATTACAACTGCTCTGCAGAAGGGAGGGCAGAAGTCAGCTGAAGTCAAAGGGGCAGATAATGGTAGGTTGATGGTTAGCTGGGAAGGAGATGGGGTTGCCAACTCCACCCTCCAAACCAGCCATTTTGTCCTGGGTAACAATTGCTGCCAATCTCCAGGTGAGGGCTACAGATCACTCACAATTACAACTGCTCTTCAGGTAGCAGAGATCAGTTCCTCTGGAGAAAACAGTGGACTCTGTAATTATACCCTGCTGAGGTCACCACAGAAAATTGACACTGTTTGCCCAAAGCCAGAGCACTCCCCCAGAGCCTCTTTCTAGATCTCGTTGTATTGCTTTCACAATGGGCTTTATTGCTAGTCAATAAATATTACAAAACAGTGCATGTTTCCAGAGTCTCACTAGTCATTCCCACTGTTTGGGGATGGGGAAAAATCAGTAAGAGGGTTCTAAAGAAGAAAGTAAGCTATAATTGCTTGCACTGGGTTGAAATTGGGTAAAAAATAAAAGAAAAACAAATATATTCTCTGTTGACTATGTTTTACATAATAGATACAGTAGGGTTTCCTTGTATAAAATTACCATTTATGTGGACTGTTACCAGTTTCCATTGTGGTGTAACCCTCTTTGAGTCTCAGTAAGAAAGGCAGACTATAAATTCAGTAAATAAACAAATAAATAAATATCCATGTCTTGTTTTACATGTTGTAATTAAACTTACATTGGCCTTTTGTATTCATCAAGCAATCAAAAAATAAAATGAAGGCAAAAACGGTAGACATGGCAGGAAACAACAGAAGAGTCTAGAAAGAAGGCGGAACAGGTGTGTGTGTGTGTGTGAGCGTGTGTGTGTGTGTGTGCGTCTGGGGGGAAGAGGCTAGGGAGCACCTACTGATTGCTTCTGTTGCTGCTTGGTATCTGCTGGCTCTCCTGGCTATTGCAGATGTGTTTGGGACCTCTCCCACTTTGACAAACAAATGCACATTCCCTGTGCAATAACCTAAAAGCTGAAAAAAATGCCGCACTGCACAGTTCCTGGTGGGGGTTAATCAGAATTTCCTTTAACGCCATACCTGAAAACAGAAATGTAGTGATGGCCAGAAGGAGAGATTTCCTGGCTTTAAAGCATCCCTGTCTTTCTTTGCAAAGCTAAATTCTGGGGATGACTGGAAGTTATCACTGTGACAGCTATTATTCTTTTCATTATCCTGGGAAGTACAAATGTGAACTAGTTCTGTTGTATGAAATAAATCTGGCTTTAACAGCTTCAATTTGTGTGGATGAGAAACAGGAACATGCTTTCTCATCTCTCATACTCCTCAGGAAGGAGATGAAGAAGGTACATAAAAACAAAACAAAAAAAACTTCCTGTTTAGTTTTGCCTATCTGGAAGTCAAAGGGAAAAGGTGCTGAGATGTAGCTGAGATAAAGCATACGGTTGCAGAGTCTGTGATAATGCGTTTAGATCAGGTGAAAAGAAGGATATGGGGGGAAGACAGGATCTGTTCCAATTCATGCATCAGGCAAAAAATGTGATGCGCCCTTTAGCCACCTACTATCCCATGGCAGCTGAATCTGTAAGGACATGGCAGGCATATGCTGGGAGCCAGTGTGGTATAATGGTTAAAGTGTCAAACTAGGTTCTGGGCAATGCTCCCTCTAAACTGTGGAGTCTTGTGAGCAAAAATTCTACTTTGTGAGCTACTGGCATTAAAGTTGTGAGCGAGCGATTTGGCTACTGCATAAATTAGTTTGTTCTGGAGCCATCTTTTCTGAGCTATGACAAAAATGTGTGAGCCAGAGGCTAAAAAACTGTGAGCTAGCTCACACTAACTCAGCCTAGAGGGAACACTGGTTCTGGGAGACCCAGGTTAAAATTCCTACTCTTCCATGGAAGCTTGCTGAGTGACTTTAGGCCAATCACACACACATAGCCTAACCTACCTCATAGGGTTGTTGTGAGAAAACGGAGGAGAGGATAATGATGTAAGCTGCTTTGGGTTCCTAACAGGGAGAAAGGAGGGGTGTACATGAAGAAAATAAGCTGTAAACTAACCCTATATCTCAGTGTACATCCCTACATGTTTTCAACTTTGAACATGACATTGTTTACCAAGGAACTCACAAGTATGCTGCATAAAATGCAAAACCACACACGGAGTGGGTCTTCATCAACTCTTGAAAACAGATGGGGGGGCATGAAGGGAGAAATCACGTGGTAGCATTGCAATAATTTCCCCAGCATGTCAACTTTACAGTGTCAGTACTAAAAATAGCCCACGTTGGCATGATGAGCTAACAGGCATGCCAGCTGGAGCTTTTTAAACAAGAAAGGAGATAAATGTGCCCTTCATGGAAAGTGATGGTTGCTCTGTTCGGGCAACCAGCCAGAAAGCATCAATAGCCCACTGGCACTTTTCCCATTAGCGGTAAATGAATCGTGCACATCGAAGCAGGAAAACACAATGTTCGCACTGTGCCAACAGAGCAGCACATGTGTGGTGAACACAAGTAGGCTGGAACAAAGTTTGAGTCCAGTGGCACCTTTAAGACCAACAAAGTTTAATTCTGGGTATAAGCCTTCATGTGCATGCACACTTCATCAGTAGGCTGGATCATTCTCCCTCCTCACTCAGTGATGTTGAGACCTGTGGGCATGGACTGCTTTGAGTTAAAAGCCTCCTTGTTTTTTTCTGAGAGTCACTGATCAGCAAAAGCCCACGTGGGGGAACTTAGCCTTCTTTTGGTGTGAACAGCTTGTGAGAGGAGGGGAACTGGCTTGCTGGATACCACAGTGAGGTAAGCAAAGACCTGGGACATTTTGACACATCAGATGTGGCTGCTAGAAGGGGTAGAACATGTGAGTACTCCAGGAGGTGCCTCTGTTGCCTACCCTCTGTGAAATTTAGCTGAATTAGCTGGGTACTACTTGCACATTTTCATTCTCCAAGGAGCAGGCATGCACCAGTCTCCATTTCTACATTTTATCTTCACAACAGGTCTGTGCGGTAGCTCACGCTGAGAGTTTGATTGGCCCAAAGTTACCCAGCAAGCTTCACAGCAGAGTGGGTCTCATCACTCTAACCACTACACCACTACTGTTCTTCTGGCCACTGTGTGACACAGAGTGTTGGACTGGATGGGCCTTTGGCCTGATCCAACATTGGCGTCTCTTATGTTCTTATTGGCTCTCTAGAGTAGTCCCTGAAATTTGGCATGCCTAGAAACTAAAAGTCCTAGAGTGCAATCCTTAGTGGAGTTACACCCTTCTAAGTCCATTTAAGTCAATAGACTCAGAATGTGGTAACTCTGTTTTAGGATTGTACTGTAAAACGTGCAAGTTTTTTAAAAAAAGAGTTCAGTATGCAGTTACTCCAGTCTAAGGCCACTGAATGGATAAAGAATAAGTTGCTCTACATAGAAACAAATGAATTTATTTATTAAGAGAGCCAGTTTGGTGTAGTGGTTAAGTGCACGGACTCTAATCTGGGAGAACCGGGTTTGATTCCCCACTCCTCCACTTGCACCTGGCTGGATGACCTTGGGCAAGCAGTAGTTCTGATAAGAGCTGTCCTTGAAAAAGAGCAGTTTCTGACAAGAGCTCTCTCAGCCCCACCTACCTCACAGGGTGTCTGTTGTGGGGAGGGGAAGGGAAAGGAGTTTGTAAGCCGCTCTGAGACTCCCTTGGGTAGTGAAGGGCGGGGTATAAATCCAATCTCTTCTTCTTCTTCTTCTAAATTTTATTTGTAAAACCACCCTTCCCTATGAGACAGGGCTCAGGGTGGTACACATCAGTATAAAAACATATACATATATGTAGTAAAATAATATTTAGATCCATACTATGATACAACAAAAGATAACCTATGTCCAGTAGGACGGCGATGGAACTGCTTAAAAAAATATGCCACCACCTCGTTGGGGTGCGGGGGGGAGGCAGGAGAATCAGGAGTGCCAACCTGTTGCTGTCCTCAACCAAACATCGGGCGGAACTACGCTGCCTTGCATGCCCAGTGGAACTGCATCAAGCTGAATTAATAAATAATAAATAAGTCCTGCAGGGCACAGATGTTATTGGGCAGAGAGTTCCACCAGGTTGGGGCCAGGGCTGAGAACGTACTGGCCCTGGTCCAGGACAGCTGAATATATCTCAGGCCAGGGACCACCAGCAGGTTCTTATCAGCCCAGCATAATGCTCTTTTGGGGGAGGGGGGGGTATACCAGGACAGGTGGTCCTGAAGATGCATGAGTGGGGTCAGACTAAAGCAACTCTGTACAGGAATGCACTGGGAGTAATAATAATTGTAACATGCAAAAGAACAAAGTTTGAGTCCAGTGGCACCTTTAAGACCAACAAAGTTTAATTCTGGGTATAAGCTTTCGTGTGCATGCAAGCGCTCTAACCTGCTGACTGCTAATCTGATCAAGAACGTCTCCAACAGTTCTCACTTATACCCCGAATTAAACCTTGTTGGTCTTGGAGGTGCCACTGGACTCAAACTTAGTTCTCACATCTGTTTACCTCTTTTATTTGTATGCTAATCTGCTGCCATTCACAGGTCTTACCAACTGCTTTAATCCAATCTCAGCTATACTTATTGCCCAGTTACTTATGCATCTTGACTCTAACTAGCCCTTCCTGGCAACTAAACCCCATATGAAAGGCTTGAGGAACACTTTTTCAATGTATCTGATGAAGTGTGCATGCACACAAAAGCTTATACCCAGAATTAAACTTTTCTGGTCTTAAAAGTGCCACTGGACACAGACTTTGTTCTGTTGCTTCAGACCAACACGACTACCCACCTGAATATGTAACATGCAAAGTTACCCCAGCCGAAGCCCCTTGAAACCCATGGTTTCCTTGTTATGCTTAATACCGAAATAAACTACATCGATCGAGGGTGGCAGCCCCTTTTCCTTCATCTGGCACGAGGGTTGCCAACTGGCCACTGCGGTGCTTGGAAAGCAGGCTACTCTGTAGAAAGCTTTACCTGCCGATCCAACAGCTGTTATGAACGCAGGCGTGGAAGCCAGGTCTTTTTAAAAATTTATTAAAGAAGTCAGTAGCTCCAGACAAGAGGGCCAAGGAAGGGCACTCTGCATATGTTCAAAAATGCTACAAACAGCTTCCGGGGCTGTTGTTTGCAGCTCAACCTACGCCCCCATTTTACGGCTTCCCCACGTATGTGGTGGTCCGACTGGATCAGCGGTGCAAGCGAGAAACGCCGCGGAGCACACCCGTCAGGGGCGCGCGGCGGAAGGTTGTCATGGTTTCCCCGGTCACATGCGCGCGAAGTTCCTCCCGCCTTCCCCCAGCGCTGGGGGCGGGAGACGCGGCTGCTGCAACCACCGTCGGGACTGGCTCCTTGTCGGCTGCTGCGCGGAGCACTGGCGAGCGCCATCGGCCCTGCTCTGCGCTCGGTGCCGAGGCGCGCCGGCGGGAGGAGCAGGAGGCTGGGGAGGGCCGCTGCCGGGCCGCCCGCCTCCGCCCGTCGAGCGCCGGTATGAGCATCTCCATCCCGGAGGGGCTGACGGAGCTGCTGCAGGGCTTCACCGTGGAGGTGTTGCGGAGCCAGCCGGGGGACCTGCTGGAATTCGCCCTCCAGTACTTCGGGCGCCTCAAGGCGGCGGCGGAAAAAAGCGCCGCCGCCGAGCAGGAGGCGGCGGCGGCAAGTGGTCGCCGCCGCCTGAATGCAGCCTCGCCTGGCCCGGCCCGGGGGAGCCTCTTGCAGCTCCGCAGGGCCGCCTCCGAGTGCCGAGGGGTCAGCTTCGTCGAGGAGTCTATGCAGTCGGATTCGGAGAGCGGTGAAGGGGAGGACGACGAGGACGAGTTCACCGGTAAGGCCGCCGGCCGCCGCCCCCTCACCCCATTGCAGGCTGGGCTGCCGCTCTCAGACACGCCCCTCTCCTCCAGCCGCTTCGCTCTGGCTGGCCTCCTGCCCCTCGCGGGGAAGCCCTTTGCCCTGAAATGCTCTCGAGGGCGGATCCGCGCAATGCAAGAAGCAGAGGGGACGTCTTGAGACTGCGGAATCAGATCCCCATCAGTAGAAGAAAAATTCAGTTCCCTTAAAAAGTGGAAAAAGCAAAGCCGGGTTGTTTCCTTTTCCTAAGGTGGAGAATATGTTTGGGGGAAAGGTGTGGCAGAGTGGGGGCACCACACTAAAAACCCTGCCCCCTTGTCGTCACGTGCAGAACTTCCAAAGGCAGCAGGAGTGATGAGCTTAGCAGGTGGGCTGGTTGGTGGTGATCCCTCTACCCAGGCAGTTTAGGCCTTTGTAGATCAGTGTTCCCTCTAAGCTGAGTTAGTGCGAGGTAGCTCAGTTTTTTAGCCTCCAGCTCACACATTTCTGTCTTAGCTCAGGAAGGATGGCTCCAGAGCAAACTAATTTACACAGTAGCTAAATCGCTCACTCACAACTTTAATGCCAGTAGCTCACCAAGTAGAATTTTTGCTCACAAGACTCCACAGCTTAGAGGAAACATTGTTGTAGATCAAAATCCATGTGAAGCTGCACCCCACTTCACCAGCAGGGCAACAAGCAGGAGAGGAAATGAGCAGGTGAACTTTTCCCCTGGAAAATTTCATTTGCAGTTTTCTGTAGCTCATAAAGGCTCCAGGACCATGCCTTAAGGTACTGAGGTATTAAGATTAGGATGTTTGATCTGCAGATGCTGTTAGATACCTGTTTCCATGCCTTGACAAGAATGGTCAGTTGGTGACCCTTAGCATAAGCATTTGGATGTATTGAATTAATATGTGGCATACTAATATCCCAACTTCTGAAAAAGTTTTCCTTGCCAATCAAACTTGTTAACAAAAGGTTTTGCATTATATTGATGAACAATTGTTCAGTTGCCAAGATCCAGATAACATTTTTTCAGGAGCTGTTTTGCTCAGTGACTATGAATTGACCATCTCTGTTATGGTAGGTGAGCGTAGCATCAGTGGGGGTCATCCCTCTACCCAGGCAGTTTAGACCTTTGGCCAGTGGTGTTTGGAGAGGCATACTTAAACAGACTATTTAGGAGTATTAGAAAAGAAAAAGAGTCCAGTAGCACCTTAAAGACTAAGAAAGTGTGTGTTAGGGTATGAGCTTTTGTGAGTCACTGCTCACTTCTTCAGATACAGCTAGAATGTGAGTCCATCTGTCCTATATATTGGAAAGTGGAGTGATTTCAGATGCCAAATGATATTAGCATCCAATAGAAGATGTGATTGGATTAGGTGTGATATGAAGAGAGGTAGTAGTCATGGAGAAATCAGCATTGGTAATGAGACAGGAAACCTAGGTCTCAATTAAGTCCAGGTGGATGCATTTCCTTGAGCTTTGTTATCAGTTGCAATTCAGCAGTCTCTCTAATTTTCCTTTGAAAGTCCTTTGTAAAATAACTGCTACTTTTAGGTCAGCAACTGAATGTCCTGGAAGGTTAAAATGTCCCCCCACTGGTTTTTGAATGTTGTGGTTTCTGATGTCAGACTTATATCCATTTATTCTTTGTTGTAAGGACTTGCCTGTTTGTCCAATGTAGGGGGTGGAGCGCATTGCTGATACATGATGGCATAAATCACATTAGAGGATGAGCAGGAGTAGGGACCTGAGATGGTATGGCTGATGTTGCTGAGTCCAGTGATGGTGTTGCTAGGATCTATATGAAAGCAAGGTTGGCCTTATGGTTTGTTGAAGGCCTTGGTACCAGAGTCCATTTATTGTTAAGTAGTATATCATTGCAGGTGAGAAATTATTTTAGGTTAGCAGGCTGTCTGTAAGCAAGAAAAGGTTGGCCTCCCAGTGCCTGTGTGAGGGAACTGGCAGTATCCAGCATGGGTTGTTGGTCATTAATGCCTCATATTCCCTAAGAAAGAGTCCATATGGAAGGCTCCCGCCAGAAGATGTCCTTTTGAGCTGGAGAAGTATCAAGGATTCGCTTGTTCCTTGCCCTCCCTGTGCTCTTGGTATAAAGTGAGTCTATTGTGGGACTCACTCTTTCTCTTGGAGTCTTGTGTCACTCCCCCCCCCCCCCCCCCCACAGCATTCAGGTAAATTAGTTGTGCTACAGGAAAAGGCCTAGTTACCCAAAATGGCCTCAGATTTTGGATGGAGGTTGAGATGCCTTTATATTTTCATCAATCTGGAGAGGGAGAAAGGGATTGACTCCACAGCTTGGCATTGCACATCTGATGAATATCTTCAAAACACCTTTATTCAACAATTAGCAATCACAGTCAGCAATACCACACCTTAGCATACCATCTGGAAGGAGCAATGCGCATCTTCCTGTCCTGGAAAGGTCCTGTCTACACAAGGCCAACACATTCAATGACACTAATTTTTGGTGCGAGGAGCTTGAAGGAGAAAGACTCCCGAATAAGCAACATTCCCCCCCCCCCGCCATCCAGGACTGCTGTAAGACCAAGAAACCGCGGGGGGGGGGGGAGTTGATTCAGGACAACAGTCTCACCCTCCCTCACCCAGGTCTCGGTCACACATGCCAGGTCTACATGTTTGTCTATCAGGTAATCCTGGAGAACAGAGATCTGATTAATGGACCTGGCATTATACAACACCAGTGTCGGAGAAGGGTATACTTTCCTAGCCCCACAACCAGCATCCCTTGGGATGGGACAAAGGCAGGAAGGGGACTGAGCATTACCGTATCTCCATCTCCTTCCCATAAACTGCCTTGTCCCACTATCGTACTTCCCCTGACCCTCTATCACTGGAATCCCTGACCTGGACATAGCGTCCCCTGTGAGATGTTATTGGCATTGATGGATGGGACATTCAATAAACAATGCAATAGGATTA
Source organism: Gekko japonicus (assembly GCF_001447785.1). Lineage (NCBI taxonomy): Eukaryota > Metazoa > Chordata > Lepidosauria > Squamata > Gekkonidae > Gekko > Gekko japonicus. The sequence goes on along the minus strand of NW_015164711.1, from coordinate 231,055 downwards.
GGGTTGTAAAACCAACCAGAAGTCTAAAAACAGAACTGAAGCAAAGCATAAGTATTAATATGATACATTAAATGATGCAAAATTCCATAGTGGGATCTTAGTTTCAACAAGCTGTACACAGTAGTATAGACCACAGTCCTTAATAAATTTTCGAAGTGACTTTGTGAATCATTTAGTACAGTGCATAGAAAAGCGCTCTTGAATAATTAAGTTTTGCATAGTTTGTGGAAAGCCAGGCGAGTGGGAGCCTGACTGACCTTCTCGGGAAGGCCATTCCACAAGGTGGGGGCCCCAGTGGAGAATGCACATGTGGGCAGTTGTTGACTTTACTCATTTGGAGGTTGGCACCTGATGAAGGCCTTGTTCGGAGCATAGGGGAGTGGTGGAATCGCATATATCAGGTTCCAAGGCCATGGAGGGCTTTGTATGTGATAGCTAATACCTTAAATTGAGCCCAGTAACTAATGGGCAATCACTGAAGTGCCTTCAGGACGAGAGTAATATGCTTGCTCCATCTAGTTCTAGATAATAGCCGATCTGCACCAACTAAAGTTTCCAAATTGATTTTGAGGGGTGACCAATGTACAGTGCATTGCAGTATAGCTTCGATCTTACTGCAGCATGGATCCAGGTGGCCAGATCAGCTGTATCAAGGTAAGGGACCATCTTTTAGGCTAGGCTGAGTTGAAAGAAAGCCTTTTTAGCAACTGCATAAACTGGCTTAGTGTATAGGCAAAATTGATACTGATGAAGTGAAACATGTTGCCATCTTAGGATAAATGATCACAACAGTCCACAGAACTGACCAACTTAGATTCCAGTTGTGCTTTAACTTTTTGGATGTGGGTACAGCAAAACCTTGTGCCTTGGGTGTCGAAATAAAGCTTCTCAATTGCAAGTTGCTCACATGTATTTAAATAGCTAGGTTTCCCACCCTCAGTGGAAGCAGGATCTCTCTTCCCCCTTCCCAATAAATATGAAAGCAGGAGCTTGTTGTGTTTTCCTCCAATCAATATGAAATTAACAGATTGACCCTTTCTTGATCAATGTTTCCCTTTTTTTCTGAGGGGGAGTGATGATGTGTATGTGGAAAGAATTAGCTATCTTGGTGGGGAAGGTGGGAGTGGAAGGGCTTCTGGGTGAGAAATCTGTCCCTGTTACAAAAGTGTATGTTATAAAAGATTGATTCTAGGGGTGTTAAACAGATGGGATATAAAACATTTATGGTCCTTTAAAGATGAGAGAAGTTTAGGTCACAGAAATCTAAAAATGCATGGGCCAGAATATAAATTCCTTTTAGGTTAACTTTAAATGGCAAATAAAAGTTAGAGTTATCTCCAGCTCCACTTGCCTGATTTCCCCATCCACCCACCCAGTCTCTTCTGGGATGTTTTCCTCCTGGAGGGCTTTATGACATAGGCATTTGTTAACAGCATTTCTGCTGAAAGATGGCATACATAGCAGTGTACAAAACGCATCTGTTCTGGAGGAATGTGGTTTAGAGGCACACATTTCTTGTTTCCCAAACACTAAGTCTTAACTCTGCAGAACCAATAGGATAGGTCTGTAATCCTGTTATGGTTAGAAAGGAGAGTTTCCTTTAGTCAGTTTCCATTCCCCACAGGATAGTAAGGCAAGTAGCTGATCTCAAACCTGAGTTAAATTGTGCCTTCAATGTGTTTGTAACAAAATGTGCAAAATACCACATGTCTTCTTGACAGTTATGTTGTTTGGTAAGAGAGTCAACCCTAATGATTTTTTCAGCTAATAGTTCTGTGGAGTGTCCAATCACTGAAAATGTATAGGTTTTGATTGGATAATACTGATGCGTGCAGCAGCTTGGAACTTTCCTGAAGCCAGTTATATCGTTTATGATTATTTGGGGAGGGGGGAGAATCCTGAAAGTAGAGGGATGCTTGCAAGCTGTGTGTGAGAGATAATGGGATTGGATTAAAATATCTTCATTCTTTGATCCTGAACATTATGACTGTCAAACTTGGGACTTGCTGTACTGTTAAGAAGGCAGTGAATTTAACCGTTGGTAAGTGAAACCCTGTCACAGTGTATTTGTGATGGTGGATTTTGAGGCATTTGTATGTTAATTTCTTCCTTCCTAGATGGCTGTGAGAAAGCTGTCTAAGAGCTGTGAGTGAATTGCACTGAATTCATGTTTTAAATGAACGAATTTTTAGGAAACAGCTGTTAAACATAACATTTTCAAAGTAGTGTTACAAATAAAAACATTAAAGCTACTGTCTCTGAAATTGGTGAATAGATTTACAATATACCATAGTATTATTATTAACAATGTTGAAGAAGTGAATGTTGAGGATAACAGGAACGTGCATGCCTTTTGGAGCAAATTTCCATGAAGAAATTTTGTTACAAAGAGTATATAGTGTCCTGGGATTGTGGATTGCATATAAATGCTTGTACAATATAATAAAGTTTTGTTTTTAGACTCATGCTGAATAGATACAGTAGTCACTGCTGTAGAGGGCACAGTAATGACCCCTTTCCTTTAGAGATCAGCATTCTTGATATTAAAGCATACTGGAGTTAGAGCTTCAAAAGTTTATTCTTGGATACTGTATTGCATGTGTTATAGAAAGTATTTCTTGGATGTGTTGGGCTGGACATTGTTCTCAGGGTCCAAAATATTGAATTTGTAATATTTCTCAGTATCTGTGTATCCTTAGCATACAGCTACCTCATGGTTAGGCTTGTTTTCAGCACCAGTAGACATGCAGAAATTCAACAGTGTTGTATTTCCCATCTCATATTTTAATGCTGGAAAATCTCACTATTACCTGGCCATTAACAGCACGGGAGCCCTGCTTGGAAAATACTTAAGGTTCTACAGTGGGTGTTGATGCCTAAATAGATTGACAGGTACAGATCTTTAAAGGCTTCTGTACATTTAATAATTGCACAGAAGATGGAAGTTTCCTCCCACTGGTGCTGCAGTGAAAGTATGGGGGGGGGGAGAAGGGAGCAGTGGCTGGTGGATTTTCCTTTCTAGGGAACTGCTAAAGGTACACATACCGTTAGGTGGCCAGGCTGGGAACCTTGAAATGGGTTTTCTGTTGTTCAAGGGATGGGCAGAGTAAATATTAGAAAGATTTTCTTTTCTTTAAGGTGAATGTAGTACTCAGACAAAAAATTGCCAGTATTCCTATTTGTTTGAAACACCACAGATAGACACACGCGGTTGGATCTAGCCAGCCTTTTTCAGTCTCACTCAATTACCTTCCATTGTACAGTCCTCATCTTGTGTGGCTTTTGTAAGTTCGGGTCCCATGATTCTCAGCATAGCCTTTCAAAGAGGATACTTCCTTCCTTTTTCATCTCTTCCTCCCTCAGTCCTGTTCGCCTGTAGGGCCAGAGAGTAGTAGTCCAGAGGAAAGGAGGGATCCAGAAAGAATAGACAAAAGTTGGAAAATGCATGTGTGAAAAAAGTTACCATATCACGAGGATGTGATGCTGTTTTTGCAGGAGTGCACTCTTGATTCAGAGACCTGGTGCAGAGCT
>NW_015164711.1:67948-227055 GCF_001447785.1 Gekko japonicus | reverse complement strand
CACACACACACACACACACACACACACACACTGCAGGAAAGGCACAAACAGGTATAGGAAAAAGCCTGCATGGTTAACAAACAAAGTAATGGAAGCTGTAAAAGGTAAAAAGGATTCCTTTAAGCAGGGGAAAGCTAGTCACAGTGAGGCTGATAAAACGGAACACAGGCTATGGCAAATAAAATGCAAGTCTGTGATCGGGCAGGCAAAAAGGGGATATGAGGAGCATGTAGCGAAAAACGTAAGGACCAACAATAAAACTTTCTTCAAATACATTGGAAGCAGGAAACCAGCCAGGGAGGCAGTGGGGCCCTTGGATGACCAAGGGATAAAAGGAGTACTGAAGGATGATAGGGAAATGGCTGAGATAAAGTTCCTCATCAAAGGCTCCTAAGTAAGCTCAAAAATCATGGGATAAAAGGACTTGTCTCCAAAGCTGCTCTCTTTCCCCCTCCCCTGAAGCAGTGGCGGCGGCGGCAAGGGAGTTCGCAGAGCGTTCCTTGCGCATGCACAGGGGACGCTCTGTCACCTTTGGGGGGATTTAAGTATCTCCCCGGTATTTTTTCCGGGTTTTTAGATTTTTGTGCACACCCGGGGGTCTGCCCCAAGTGTGCACAAAAATCTCCCTCCCCCCCAGGTGCCCCCGATGCGCGGATTTAGGTATCCGCATGCACGGGGGCGCCTTCGCTATTAGTATATAGATATGGAGCAGGGGTCCATCAGTGGCTATTAGCCACAAAGTATAGATAGGGGCTCTGGGGCAAGTGATGCTCTGTCTTCTTGGTGGTTGGGGGGGGTCAACAGTGGGAGGGCTTCTAATGTCCTGGCCCCACTGGTGGACCTCCTGATGGCACTGGTATTTCTGGCCACTGTGTGACACAGAGTGTTGGAGGGATGGGCCTTTGGCCTGATCCAACATTGGCGTCTCTTATGTTCTTATCTGTTCTTCACTTTGTATTTGACTACTAGAAAAATCAAGGTTGTTGGATTCTTTGGGACCTTGTCAGAGGAGGGGCTGCTTGAACATCTGTGGCACACCTAATTGGAAAGTAGCAGACTGCTCCCATCCCTAAAAATGAGGGTATAAGTACTCAACTCCCATGAAGTGCAGAGCCAAGATCTTTCCATATTGGTGGTGGAAAGTGCCATCAAGTCACAGCTGATTTAGGCTGTGGTCACACATACTAAATAATCCACTTTGTGTGCACTTTCCAACTGGATTTTGCCGGTTCACACAGTTAAAATCCTGTTGGGAAGTACACTGAAAGTGGATTGAAAGTGGATTTTCTCGTGTGTGTGATCACAGCATTATAGTGATCTTGTAGGGTTTTTAAGGCTGACTTATAGTGACCTTGTAGGGTTTTCAAGGCAAGACCTCCAGTTCTGGGCCCCTCCAGATTAAAAGATGACTATTACAGCAAGAAAGCGAGGTATAAGAAAGCCTGGAGAAGGAAAAAATAATAAAGCAAAACTCATTTTACTTAAATGGAGTCATTCAGGAACTTTCATAAACAGTAAATAATTGATGCACAACCTGTACTCTGGACATGAGGCTACTGTTAGGACAGAATATGGAGAAACGGAATGGTTTCCAATTGGCAAAGGTGTCAGACTAGGACAGGCATGGCCAAACTTGCTCGATGTAAGAGCCACATAGAATAAACATCAGATGTTTGAGAGCTGCAAGACATGAACAAATATTACACATTTTTGCTGGGAAATATGCAAATTTGCTTTTTATTAACATTAAATGAGACTGCCAAAATTATTTACAAAAGTAGTAAAAACAGATATTGATAATGATATTTATTTGTCCAATGATATTTGTTTGCTAATGATATTTAGCTTTCCCAGCCACCCTGCCGGGAGCCGCACAATATGTGTGAAAGAGCCGCACTTGGCTCCCGAGCCACAGTTTGGCCACCCCTGGACTAGGATGTATTTTATCTCCCTATCTCTTCAATCTAAATGCAGAACATATCATAAGGAAAGCTGGATTAGATTTCGATGAACGTGGAGTGAAAATTGGTGGAAAGAACAGTTTTGAGATATGCAGGTGAAACCACATTACTTGCAGGAAATAGTGAAGACTTGAAATGACTGCTGCTGAAGGTTAAAGCAGAAAGTGGCAAAGCAGGATTACAGCTGAACATCAAGGACTTCCAGAGGAAAGATAATACCTCCAATGTGGCAAGAAGCGTCAATAACATTAATACATAAAGAAGGCCCTGATACCACAGTCATATACTTATTTCTCTGCTGAACGTAGATCACAAAAACTTTGCTACAATAATGGCAAAGAGAATAAGAATACATATATCAAATTTTAATACACAAGGACCAAAGGGGCTTTGTCCCAAAGAGAGATATGAAAGGTACCACACGATTTATAATAGATGCAATTGAATTTGTGAATAAAAAGAGAAAGAAAGCAACTTTTTTGTTTTTGGATGCAAAGAAAGAGTTCAACAATCTAACATGGACTTTTTAATTGAATGCAGAGTATATATACAAATCAGCAAGCAAAGATTTTAATAAATGGGAAATTAACGGAAGCACTTACAATTGAAAAAGGCATGCACCAGGAAAGTCCTTTGTCACCATTATTATTTATCTTTGCATTGGCGATTCTGGCCCCAAAGATCAGACAAGATAACAGGATTAACGGAATAAAAGTGGATGATGCAGAGTTTAAATGGAAAAGATATGCAGATTATGTTGTTTTGACAGTGTTGAATCCCCAAAAATTGTTGCAGTATGTAATGGAACACATAAAGAATTTGGATCCTTCTCTGGCTACGAAATTAACAGAAAGAAGACCAAAATAATATTGAAGTTTCTAATGTAACAACAAGAAGAAGATATTGTAAAGAACACAAAATGTTCCATTGCCATTAATCCCGTTAAAATTTGGGAGTAAAAGTGACTGGGCAAAATGACAACTTAAAAAAATAATAATTACCAGAAGATCTGGAAGTTGATACAAGCAAGGTTTAAATTAAAAATCTCATGGCTGGGCAGAATTTCTGCAATCAGGATGACTGTATTGCCTGAACTCCCCCCCCTCCAATGTTACCCGTACATATAGAAGAAAGAACATTAAAAGAATGGGAGAGACAGATAAATAAATTTATTTGGAATGGTAAAAAGCCAAGAGTAAATTTTAAAGTACTACAAAATGAGAAAAGAGGAGGAAGGCTAGCGGTTTCAAATGTAAAATTATATTATCAAGTGGCTGTCTTCATTTGGGTTGCTGATTGGATTAAAGAGCCAATAGTAAAACTCGTATAAGTGGAGATGAAGGTTTATGTAATTACTTATGGATCAAGAATTTAAAAAAATTATAACATAAGGAAGAAGGGATATAATCAGAGATGGATAATGGGGCGTGGTGTCACTGTCTTCTAAGATGGACGCCTGACATGAAGCTCCTTGCTAAAACCCTCTCCCCGGTGGTAAATCATCACTATTCTCTAAAAAAAGCAACAAAATAGCATGGGAAAGATGTCCAGAATGAAAAGCAAACAGTCTGCGCCTTCCTCACGGTCAGTAAAAGCTTATTTTTCTAAGGATTTAGGATTGACGGCTTCTACAGCCTCTGAAGATAAAATGGCACCAGAAATTGCTGGGCAAATAGCTGAAGGTCTTGCCGCATTTTGCCAAGAATTTATTGAAGCCATACAAACTTTAGAGTCTAACATGACTAATAAATTAACTAATATTTTACAACCTCTCACTGACCAAATAATAGCACTTAAGTCCTATTTGAAAAAAGTAGTATACACAGCAGATTCAGCATTTAATAATAATCTTATCCTGCAAGAAGATGCCCGCTATTTCTGCCAAAGAGATGACTGGACGGCTGACAGAATTATTGCAATTGAAACTCAAATGAAAGCTTGCAGTTTGAAATTTTGTGGGATCCCTAAGCAAACTGAAGATTCCATAGAAATCAGAACTCTAATTGCCTCATGGCTTAAAACAACTCTCAGTCTGGAGGAAGAAATTCTGTAGACCATAGATGCAGCTTATAGATTGGGTCTGATTTGGAGGCAGCAAAGAGGACTTCCTAGAGACATTCTAGTAAGACTTGCCAACTCTCATATGAGAGCTAAAGTTTTATCAATGACTCGTTTAAAGACTGCAAAGTACAGGTTTTAAAAGACTTGTCCACTGAAACGCTCCAGAGATGGAAAGCCATGAAACTGATCACTACAGCACTCACTGAAACCAAAATTAAATACCGGTGGACTGTGTTTTACAAGGTCCAAGTTATATACCAAAACCAAACCTACCTAACCCAAGATCTAGACAGTGGGCTGCAACTTCTTAAAGACCTTAACCTTGATCTTCCACAAAATATCTCCGTTGATAAACACCCGGAGAGATTGTCTGATCCAACATGGAACATACAGCAAGCAAGGCGTCCCAGGGAAAAAGCTTGGAATCCAACATAAAGTTTAAGTTAGGAATTTTTAACAGGCTTGTTCCTATTTTGAAGTGCTTTATTGCATTACTTTAATAAGATCCAAAATGGTAATACCATGGTTTTTATTGTATGTTTTCAGAGATGAGCATTTCTTTGCATTTCATTCATGCCTCATTTACTCCTGGAGCTCACCGGAGTGACGCTCTGCCAGTAAGGAGCCCAGGGGGTGGGCACATGGAGCAAGCCCTGCCCCCTGCTCTCAGCAGCCCTCGGAGCTCAGCCAAACAAGTTGAGGCCAGCTGGAAGGAGAGCCAGCCTCGCCGAGGGACAGGCGGCCGAAGGCAGGAGGGATATTGCCTCCAGGTCACCTCCACCCCCCTCACACCTCCTCTCCAAATCTGCCAGGAGTCACCGCTTGCCCCGCGTGCCCTGCCCCGTGGTCTGGTCCCGTCCCCTTCCTCCTCCTGGCTCCCGCGGCTGCCCTCTGTAGCAGGGCGCCATGGAAAGGGCAAGCCTGAGGGGAGGGAGGGAGAGAGCATCCATTTGGAGGCCTGCAGCCATCCCCCCTCGCTTTTCCCGGGTCGCGCCAAGGCACAGGGCCCGGGGGAAGGCCTGCTGACCCCCCCTGCCTTTCCTGGGCCGTGGAATATAAAGCCAAAATTTCTGTTTTAAAAAAAGAGAAGTAGATTTAAAGTGAAGTTTTGGAGGCGTGTGTGGCTCGGCCTCACCAGCAGGCTCTTCACAGAGAAAGTTGCCTTTCGAGATATTTGCACTTCCTGTTCTGTCACCTCCTCCCCGAGATCGCAAAGGGAGATGCACAAACACAGGCACAGACACCCGTTACATTTTGCAACCATCTCCCTTGCTAGGGCTGGGCTTGCCCACCTCCCTCGCCAGCAGCTGCCACTGCCTCCTCACAAGCCTGAAAAGAGAACCACGGTGCGGGTGAGTCACTTTCTCCCCCCCCGCCTCCCCCAAGGTTGCAAACTGCAGCTGCTGCTCCGAGACGCTGCTTTGCAGCACGAGAGGGAAACCAGATTGCAGCCCAGGAGGCATCCTGACTGACACAACCCCCCCGGGGGGGGAGATGGACCTGAGCCCCGCATCCGGATCAGCCCTGCAAGGAGGAGACTCGGACTCCTCCTCGATGTTTGCATTTTTGGGCCAGTGCTGGTGGCGCTTTGCAAGTGGCGGCCACCTTTTGGCTCCTCTCTTGGCGTGCTGACGAAGGAGCTGCCCCCTCCAACACCCGTCGTGGCTGGGCAAAGAGGGAGGAAACTTTTCGGCCCACTCCAGAGCACGGGGTCTGTTGGAACGGGCGGAAGGCTCTCTGCCAAACCTTGCTTTTTTTTTTCTTTTTTCTTTGTAAAGGGTGGAGAGTGAGCAGGCTTCGGCGGGAGGGAGGGGGCATACCTTGAGGCTTGCTCCTGACCTCAGCCACACACACACCCCGGGCCCAGGGAGGTGATCCAACCTCCTGTGGACTTCATCCCCTCCCAAATCCCACATTTGGCCTTGGCATCGCAGCCTTCTCTCAGCCAGATGCCCCAGCATCTCCTGCCCACCGCAGGCTACCTTCTGTGTGCCGCCGCATAGTATGTAAAATGACAGAGAAATATTATTTCCCCAGGTTTTAGAATCCCACACTGAAACAAATTTGCTTGAAACCACATAAAATTATTCTTTGAAAAACATAATGCTAACAATGGGTAAATCTGTGTTTTCACCAGTGTCTGCACATTGGATTGTATGTGCAAGGGAGAGGGGGGAAGGTAAACATGATATTCTACGAATTTGATCTCTTCTTCCCTTTGAACCACAATTCTATGAAAACTAAGTTTCTCAAGCCAGCAGAGAAAAGCAGTTTTAAATATCAAATTGTGTTTAAAAAGAAAGCATTGACTAGCAGCCAGCGAAGCTTAAACATAAAAATATAATAATGACACAATTGCGGGCATCATAAGAAAACCAGTCACAATGGACCTTTTCAAAATGTTTTGTGATTTGTGTTTTTCTGTTTCGGAGAAAAGCAGAGATTGTATTAATTGTTCTCACAATTAAAAAAGAAAGAAATTAGCAATTTCAAATGTTTTTTTCATTCTTCCTAAAATGCATTTATGTTTGAAAATTGGTGGGCGCACGGGGATGGGTGGGGGCGCCAGAAGGTAGCCTCGCCTAGTGTGCAGAAAAACATGGCACCGGCCCTGGGTGCATCACTGGGTGGGAGTTTAAATTCTCCTGGAGTACAGTCACAATGCAAAATTGGGACCTGCACATTTGCGTTTTAAATGAAACAAACAAAAAACTTGCTTGGGCATTCATTTGCCGAACTCCCAGTACAGTATTAAGCAGGTTGGTTGCAGAAGCCTTTGAAAGTCCTGGGATGAAATTTGGGCCTTTAGGAAGCTAACAATCCCCTGGTTGTGTTTCCAATGCCAGAACTGGATCCACACACCATTGGATGGTGCACTATTTTTGCACATTAGCAGTCACTTGTAATTCTATTGTCCTGTCCATAAGGGGTGAGGGGGAACAGTTCAGCACGTGAAGCTGCCTTATACTGAATCAGACTAGGTCTGCCAAGTCCCCCCGGGGGTTGGGGAAAACCCCGCCCAAGAGGCCCGTTACCCGCCGCTGGCGGATCGGGCCCCGGGGGGAACCCCACCCCCAAAAATCACGACATGCCCGGCGTCAGCACGTCACCCGGAAGTGACGCGATCATGTCGGGCACGTTGGGGTCGGGGGGCCACAATAATCCGAGGGAAAACTCTATGGTTTTCCCTCGGATGATTGTGGCCCCGCCCTCAACGTGCCCAAAGTGATTGTGTCACTTCCAGGTGATGTAATTGCGGCGCGTGCACACATGGACTCCCAGACCAGCACTGGACTCCCCCGCTCTTCATAAGCTAAGGACTTGGGAACCCTAAATCAGACCCTTGGTCCATCGAGGTCAGTATTGCCTACTCAGACTGGCAGTGGCTCTCCAGGGTTTCAGGGAAAGGTCTTTCACATCACCTACTACTCAGTTCTTTCAACTGGAGATGTCAGGGATTCACATTGTGACTTCCTGCATGCAAAGCGGATGCTCAGCCACTGACCCACAGCCCCTCCCCACATTGTGAATTACTGGAATGACAGCACAAGATCCAGCTATGTATAGATAAAGAAAGATCTGCAGATGGTAAGTGGTATCCTGCAAGGCCCCTGTGCTTACTAGTCACAGGCGTGTGGTGCTATGAGCTGAGTAATTTTGGCCTGGGCAAGGACCCTTGGCAGTATGCACGGAGTACAACTCACTTCTTTCATTTGATATGCAGAGCAGGTAGCCACATTTAGCAAACAAAATCTGCAAACACTTTAGTGACTCAAGACAGCGTTTAAGTACCCTAAACCATCGAACTGCCTGCCATTTGGTTTTTCTGTCATTTTATTTTCCCATCAGTCCCTGCAGCATCTTGTTCTGAGGACACAAGGCGACTCCTACAGATTTTACCCCCAAGCACTCTGTAACGCTAATTCAGATTCATCCCAGCTGCATCATGTTTGCAGGACCAGCCCTAGATCCAGTGGTGCCCCAGGCAGGTCCTTCCCCTTCCAATAGTTCCAACTTTTGAACACCTTTTTAATAATTTCATGTGTGTAACTCATTTCACAGTTTTGGTCCATAATCTGCAGGCATGGTTTACCCATGTCAAATAAAAAGAAAACTAGATGACAAATGAATGTTCTTTTAGAGTGGGTTTAATGCTTAATAAGCTCATCATGTCTGAATATTTTTACGGTACCAGTGATATCACAGTCACTTGTGAGTGCACGCTGATGTATGGAAAAACAAGTACATTTTCCTGGTGTGTTTTTTTTAAAAAAAACATTGACATAACACTGGCCACTGGCAGGTCAGTGTTGTCAGGTATTCATATGATTTGTTTCAGCTGAAGTGCCATGGCTCCATTGGCAGAGCATCTGTGTGGCATGCAGAAGGTCCCAGGTTCAGTCAACAACCTTTCCAGTTAAAAGATCTGACCAGGGGTCATTTCGAGCAGGAACGGCATTCCGGGAGTAACAAGTAAACTCCTCCCCTCCTCCTTTCCCTTCACCTCACCTCCAAGCGCCAGCCTTCAAGCATTTGTTTCTGTCAGTAAAATGTAGGGGGAAAAGAGCATGTCAGGCCTGACAACAGCCACTGGACAACTTGACACCATGCAACTTGTATAACTCATGCAGGCTCAGCTGCTTGCTACTGCTCAGCAGCCGCTGCCCCGTGAAGTTTTGTGTAGCCTGATCGGTGGGTGTTGCCTTCTGACACACTTCCGGTGATGTCAGGGGGTGTGGCATATGCAAATAAGTTATGCTAATGAGCTCCTGCAAATCTTTCTACGAAATGACCCCTTATTTCAATCAAATGGGGGTGGGGGAGCTGGAAAGGCTACGTATTCTTTGCTCCCACTTACCTTATGTCTCCTGCTGGGGATTTCTTTTATGTCTGTAGCTAACATTGTTTGGAATAAGCATTCCCAAGGAAAGGAACAGAGTTCAATAGTCATCTCTGCATTTTTGGTTTTAGTTATGGTTGTTTGTTTCCCAGTTTGTATTTTTCTTTTCTTTTGGTTTTTTTTGGTTCTGCATGTATCTCTATAGAAAACATTATTAGTATTCATTTTATTCAAATCAAGTGGTCTCTTAGAGTTGCGCAGGGATGCTTGGCAGCAGATATGTTTCTTCCCAGCACCACAATTACTTATATGGTTACCTTTTCTTGAAGTTTCATTTAGTCAAGGATCGATTGCACATCCTTTGATTCCATCTCGTTGTTATGATTTAATAAATTATATGCAATTGTCTCTATTGTTTACTTGTGTTCCCATTCATTAACATATGTAGTATTTCACTGGCAATTTAAGATATGAATGTATACTGATTCTTTTGGTAGGTTCTTGTTATTGATGCTGCCTAACTTTAAGTTATGTTAAAAATGTTGTAATCATATATATATTTAATTTTTTTTAAAAAAAAATCAGAGATGAATGGTTGAGAATATGGTTTGCATGCTGGGATCTATTCAGCCCTCCAAATTCTCATGTCCCCATTAGAGGCCTACCATGATAAAAACACCAGAAATAAGAATGATTTTTTTAACAGTATCATGATAAATTCTCAGGGAAAAATCAAGTCATGGCAAGATATCAGAGATGAAGGAATAAATATTCAGTGGTTGTTACCTATACATCTAATTCTCAAAAGTTCCCTCTGCATGCAGATAGTTATTTCCACAAATAGAGGGCACACTCTCCCACAACAGGTTTTTTTTTTAATAGACTCAGGGGACTCACTGGTACTGTAGAAAAATCCAAAAAGTTTAAAAAAAAACACCCTCGGGGAGGGTTGAATCCCCCCATACCTTTTGAAACGACCACTGCAGGGATCTACTCCAGGTACTGCCAAACCAACAGTGAGAGATAGACTGGCTGATAGCCAGAGAGAGAGAGAGAGCGAATGAGTGGGGAAAGGGGAGGAAGCAAAAGCAGAACTGGAGCTGGGATTGGGAAAGATTCCTTCTGCAATCTGAATGGCTAAATAGCAGGGGGACATTTTAAAAGGACACTTGAGCTTCTCACCCCTGCCTCTTTGGCTGTGGGCTCCACTGTCCTCTAAAAACTTTCTCAGTGGTAGAGGCTTCTAATGGCTTTTCCCACTCCACCAGCTCTAGAAAGACTTATTGACTAAGAGTGAGGGAGAGGGAGAGAGACACACACAGAGAGATTATGGGTGGGGGAAGAGGGGGGGAAGCAACAGTAGAACTGGAGCTGGGATTGAGGAGGGTTTCTTGCTGCCACTCACCAGAGGGAAGTTATAAAAGGACAGCTGAGGCATCATTAATGGTTGGGTGGGCACAGAGACTGAGATGTAGGGGGCAGGTGAAGAGGAGGCAGGATTTATTCCAACCAGTGTCAGTTTTACACACCACTTTTTAAAACATTCCTTAGCAACCCTGACAGACAAATGAACTGCCAAAGACAGCTGTGGTGCTGTGGGTGAATGTGGACTCATCTCAGGCTGAAGGAGACTGGAGCCGTGTAACCACACAGTTCTCCACGGCAAAGCAAGAGACTGAACAAGCAAAGGTGCCTCAGGCTGATCCATTGATAAACCAGTGGCTATTTAAACAGCTGCTTTTGGCAAGGGCACTCAGAAGGAAAGTGATATAGGACACCTGTAGCCCCTCATGATCTGCAGTACCCAGTAATAAAAACCAACCAAACATTGCAAAATGTAGGCATATAGTTAACGGAACCAGTCTCCTGCCCCCCGCCTTTTACTGACCGAACCAAGCTTGGTTGCCTAGCAACAGGCACTGAAGGGAAAGTAGAGTTGCCATATCTGAGTAGGGAAATACCTGGAGATTTGGGGTGTGTGGATCCTGTGGTGAGCAGTGTTTGGGGAGGGGAAGGACTCAGCAGGGTATAATGCCATAGGGTCTACCCTCCAAAGCGGCCATTTTCTCTGGGGAAACTGATCTCTGTCATCTGGAGATCAATTGTAACAGTGGGAGATCTCCAGGTCCCACCTGGAAATTGGCAACTCTAGGGAAAAGTCAGCTGCACAGCAGGGGGTTGAAGAGAATGGTTTGACAGCTGCTGGCCCACCTTAGTAGCCATCCATCCATCCATCCAGCCAGCCAAGGTGGAGCCAAGCAGGAGAGACATCCATTTTCACAGTTTATTCTGACAGGAAAGTGGTCAAGCTGGCAGTGGGCAGGGGAGAGGGTTACGCTGAAAGTCTGCCACAAAATCTCCAGGAATTTCCCAACCTGGAGCTGGCATCCCTAGTCAGGACTGGCCCCAATGAGTTTCCCACAAAGGCCTGGAAAGGGCTTCATTCCTTTGTCTTTTTACTGACAGAACCAAGCTTGGTTGCCTAGCAACAACAACTGAGGGAAAAGTTAGTCCCACAGGAGCCAAGCAGAAGTGTCTTCATCAGGAGAGACAGCTGTTTGGCAGTTATTTTGACAGGGAACAGTGGCTGAGGTGGCAGTGGGCAGGGAAGAGGAGCAGACCCAGCCCCCAGCCAATGGCACGCAAGTACTCTTGAGTGGCGGTTGATGGGCCGATGACTGATTGAGCGCATTGCACAGCCAATGGGAGAGCTGGAAATGGCCAATACGTAAGGGAATTATTATTAAAGATATTCTCAAAATTCTTTTATGTAATGAAAGTGGTATTGTGGAGAAAACATTTTCTATTTTTTTTTGTTTATGATACATAATTTTTAAAAATTTTCTGTACTTTCCTTCATATTATCTGTTTGTTTTAAAAATATTTTTTTACACAACTTTAAGGTTGACAGTGAAGAAATTGAAATTGTTCAAGATTTTCTGTTTCTTGGCTCCATCATCAACTAAAAGAGAGACTAAAATCAAAAAAATCAGAAGGCAATTGAGCCTGGGGAGGGCAGCTATGAAGGAACTAGAAAGTATCATTAAGTGTAAGGATGTGTTGCTGTGGGACCAAGATCAAGATAATGCATACAGTAGTATTCTCATTACTCTTTATGCATGTGAAAGCTGTACAATGAAGATAGCTGACAAGAAGGAAGTTGATTCACTTGAAAAATGGTGTTTTATCGATATCCTAAATCACCAAAAAGACAAATCTGTGGGGTGTAGATCAAATCAAACCTGAGCTGTCCCTAGAAGCTAAAGTGACTCAACTGAGGCTATTGTACTTGGGTCACATTCTGAGAAGACAAGAATCACCAGAAAAGACAATAATGTCAGGAAAAGTTGAAGACAGCAGGAAAACAGGAAGACTTAGCATAAGATGGATTGACGCAAGAAAGGCCCTCAGTTTGCAAGACCTGAGCAAGGCTGTTAACAATAGAAAGTTTTGGAGGACATTAATTCATAGGGTCAGTATAAGTTGGAAATGACTTGACAGCACTTAACACACACATGCACAAATAATTATTAGTTGATGAACATTATTGCCAATGATAATCATAAAAGTGATAATTCATGAAATTCAAAAACTCTCTTGTTCCTTCATTTTGCTTGTTGTTGTTTACATACATAAACTACCTGGTGACTTTAAATAGATAATAACAAGACTGTAATTTGATTATTCAAAGCTTCTTTTCCTCCTGGTAATTTTGTGTCATCCAAAGAGAGAATTCATTTGCTTTTCTAAAATCTCAGGTTTTCCCTAACACTAAACCATAAAAAAGAGAAAATAAAGGTTATGGTAAAGTTTAGCTAACTGTTGATTTTTAAAAATATTATTATACTGTTTGTTTGTTTGTTTATCTGTTAGTTTGATTTATACCCTGCCCTTCCCACCAAGGCGGGCTCAGGGCGGCTGACATAAAATGCATATAAATACAATTTAAAACATACATAAAAACATACATAAACAATCAGTATCCATTTTCGAAAGTGCCAGAAACAATTAAAGTGTAGAGCAGAGATTCCTAAATCCACCATACCACTACTTAAGTTTTAGTCCTGGTGGTATTCTCAAATCAGCTCAATTTGATCAAGTAGTTTTATGCAGCGAGATAGTTTGAGCGTAGTAAAACCAGGGCACAGGATCACTCCTCAGTGTTTAAGGTGGCTCCTAATCGAAAGCCTGGAGGGCTCCGTCTTACAGGCCCTGTGGAACTGTAAAAGGTCCCACAGTGCCCTGATTTCCTCCGGGACCTCATTCCACCAGTACAGAGCTGCCACTGAGAAGGCCCTGGTTATCGCCAGTCTAGCATCTTTGGGGCTTGGGAGGGCCAGCTGGTTTTGAGCCCCTGAACACAGTGTTCTCCGGTGAAAGGTGGTCCCTCAGGTATGCTGAACCCTGACCATAAAGGGCTTTAAAGGTCAAAACCAGCACCTTGAAGTGAATTCGGTATGCTATTGGCAGCCACTGCAATGCTTTCAGCACAGGCTGGATGTGCTCCCTCATAGAGAGACCCATCAACAGTCTGGCTGCAGCATTGTGCACCAGCTACAGCTTCTGGATTTGGGACAAGGGCAGCCCCATGGAGAGAGCAGTACAGTAGTCTAATCTTGAGGTGACCATTGCTTGGATCACTGTTGCCAAGTCGTTGTGTTCAAGGAAGGGAACCAGCTGCCTGATCAGCTGAAGATGGTAGAAGGCTGACTTGGTAGCAGCTGCTACCTGGGCCTCCATTGTTAAAGAGGCATCCAGGAGCACTCCCAAATTCCTAACCTCCAATGCTGGCACCAACTGCACCCCATCGAAGGTCGGGAGTAGAATCCCTACCCTTGGGCCATCCCGGCTCAGGCACAGGACCTCCGTCTTCGTCGGATTCAGTTTCAGTTGACTCAGTCTAAGCCAACCAGCCATGGCTTGTAACGTCCTGTCCAGATCTTCCATTGTAGAGTCAGATTGCCCACCCAACAACAGAGCTGGGTGTCATCTGTGTACTGGTGACACCCTAGTCCATGCCTCTGGACAATCTGGGCAAGGGGCGCATATAGATGTTGAACAATATCGGGGAGAGTACTGCCCCTTGAGGCACACCACAAGTCAGTGGATGCCTTCGGGACAGTTGTTTCCCTAGCGCCAATCTTTGTCCCCGACCCTGAAGGAAGGATGGGAGCCATTGCAAGGCAAGCCCCTGAACTCCAGAGTCAGCAAGGCGGTGGATCAGTAGCTGATGGTCGACCATGTTGAACGTTGGCAACAGGTCCAACGACAACAGCACTGCCGATCCACCTCGATCTAGATGCCTCCTGAGGTCTTCTATGAGGGCGACCAGTTTCAATAAATTAAATTAAAGTTCCCATATGTATATTTGGACTTTTAAAAAGAGCAATTGAAAAGAATAGAACTCAGCAGTAGATCGCCCCTCTTGTTTTGTTACCCAAATATGCATCTCCTAATTAGTTGGGGGAAGTAGCAAAGGAGACAGAGTGAGAGGTGGGTAACTGGGGTTCTTCACTTATGTGTACCAGGATTTTTCCCTTTGGGAGAACTCTTGAATAAACCAGGCAGATGTTCAACCGGAAAGGGTTTTTTATTAAAAAGAGGATGAAAATAAACAAAAATGCATACCCACATAGAAACACACAGGGAGGCAGAGGAGAGATTTTTAGGGAAGTGCAATAACTACCAATCTTGAAGAGGTCCACAGAAGCAGCAAGTTGAAGAGCAAAATGGCCAGCGTTTCAGGAAGCAAAAGAGTAGAGGATGTGAAGAGGGATCCAAGGCACACATGCACAATGCTGGGTAGCAAGGTGCCATAGTTAATAGGCAAAACGTACCCTTAGGCAGGGATGATGTGCTTGCCAGAAAACAATTACTTAATGTTTTTAGGAAGGTAGACAAAAGGTGTGAGAGGCTTGATGGCTCTACAAGCACTGGTTGGGAAGAGCTATCACGAAGGTGAAAAGATTTAAGCATTGGTTAATTGCTGCCTAATCAGGGGGTAATGGGTGAGGGGGCTGGGGTGTTGATGGGATTATGCTGAGTGCATCAGAAGGTCCTGTGCGACCCATTGTTCAAAAGTCATGCATCTCTCCAGGGCAAGGAGGGGGTAATAGCCAGCCAGCCACTCTGATTCACATTTTAAAAATATTTTCCTAAACTGATGCCTGGCTGGCATCCATCTTGGTCCGTTTTGGCCCAAGCAGTGCCCTGCACCTCAAGTATTGGGGTGATATTAAGAGGGGTGTTTCTCTACCCATAAACTGCCCCTCTGCAGGAGGAGGGATCTGACTGCTAACAGGTGGACAAGGGCTAGAATTGAGCAGTATTCGGTAAATACTTGATTTCCCCCCCTTGGTCTTCAGTCATAATCAGCATTATTAATTTTTTTAAAAAAACATAAATTTATTGTGCTCCTGTGAACAAATTCTGTCATATTTAGTGTTCTTTATTCTCTTCTTTGAGAAGCTACTGAGGGAGAAAATGTTTGAATGACCATTGGAGATGTATCTATTTTCATCTGAGTGTTCACATCATGATTTGCTTTGCTTTAATGATTTTAATGTTTATAGCAAGGGATGAGGAGTCGGGCATGCAGTAGTGACGTTACTGAGCTAAATGATAAGAGATGGGGGCTGCTGAATTCATACTGTTCCTTTATCTTGCTTGCTGTAGGTCTAGAAAGGTTTTTGAACGGCTTGGCTAAAAGGGTAATAGCACTGTAATTATTCTTTCTTGCTTAAATGAAAGGCAAGAAAATTGAGCTTTTCTTTTTAACTGTATTTTTAGAATACTGGCTGATGTTCTACTTATTCTATTACTTGTATGTGTAATGTATTCCATGTTGCATTCAGATATATTGCATGCTTGATTTTGACCAAAACAGTTCTTCATCACTGTCAATTCAACCCATAAATAAAACATGTTTGGAATGGACAGACAGTTCAGGGTATCAGAATTCTGTATATGTCATACCAGCATTGACAATTGTCACTTTGCAGTACAACCCTGTGTTTGTTTACTGGGAAGTAATTCCTCTATGTCCACTGGAATTTAGTTCTTAGCAAGTATATTTAGGAATGTAGTTCTAAGACTTTTCAAGAATTTTTACAAATATACTTTTGATATATACTATGTAGTGACACTTCAGCTAACCCTGGTTAGTGCTGTGCAGTAGAAGCCATTGGTAAACAACTTTTGATCATCTCATATCTTGAAAACCCTATGATGAGACAATGCAAAATGAAGAAAGATATAGTGTTGGAAGACAAGACCCCCAGTTCAGATGGCACTCAGTTGCTGGCAGGGCTTTTTTTGTGGAAAAAGCCCAGCAGGAACTCATTAGCATAATAGGCCACACCCAACAGCAGAAACCTATTAGCATATTAGGCCACACCCCTGACAGCACAGCTCATTGGCATATTAGGCCACACCCCCATGTTATCAGAAGTGCGCTCATCTAGCCACACCCACCTTTTGCTTCTTATTCTGTTTACCTTGTTTGTTGCCAAATCCCAGGGCTTTTTTGTAGCAAGAACTCCTTTGCATGTTAGGCCACACACCCCTAATGTAGCCAATCCTAATGAGTTTCTGCTGTTGGGTGTGGCCTATTATGCTAATGAGTTCCTGCTGGGTGTGGCCAACTTGGAAGCCAGCCGGAACTCCGTTCCTGTGCGTTCCTGCCCAAAAATAGCCCTGGTTGCTGGGAAAGAGCCGAGGCAAGTAAGAATAGTTCTGTTCTTAATGACACAACTGTTGATGTGCATGGATGCAAAAGGAAAGTCCAGAGCTGTACAATACATGTAATAGGACAAGGCCTCAGAGAGGAATTTTATGAGGTGGTGCAAAAAAATGTCCAGGGTCCCTCTCCTGCTCCATTAGCTATCGTTTTTTAATCCACAATGGTTTTACCCATAAGGTCAAAAAAGGTTAAAAAAAAAGGCTTTGTGTTTACTTAAAAATGAGCTTTCCTTGCCTTTTTTGTGAAAAATTTCTAATGACAGCATCAAAATTCATTGTTCTGGCAATGTTTGATTCAATACTCAGCCTGGCTCAAGATATTCTTGAGACATAGGAGACCTTAAAAATTTTTCCCAGCTTCAAATATCTGGGCATAGTAGTATAAGCTTCTGGCACCAATATCATTCATAGTAGTTGTGCTGCCAATGCAGGAGAGAAAACAGCAAATAGTATTTTGAAATTTCATCAGTCTAACAGGGGCACTTAGATTGTTTAAAGCTAAGGTGCTGGCCCAGCTGACTTATGGAACATTCCTGGGGCCACCATCTTCCTCCTTTACCCCACTAGAGAGAATCTAGTATAAATTCCTTAGAGCATTATTAGAAGTACCTAAGTGTGTGTCAAACACTTGGGTCAGACTGGAAACAGTAATGCTTCGGGTAGAGGCTAGAATTCATATCCTCTCAATTTATAAATGGGTAACAAGAAATATAAACTCCAGGACCAATTCTAGTCCAATTGGCATAGAGCGGTCTTGAATTCCATCCAGAAATTTGGCTTTTCTCTCCAGGCCCTTCTGGATCCTGGTATAGACCAGGCAAAATCACTCATTAAGCAGAGAGTGACTGACACTGAAAGACAGTTGGATATTCTCAGTTCTCCTAGCGATTTCTCTCCAATAAATACCAGATATATACTCACTCCTGCAGCCTATTTACGTTTTCTTGAATCCAATAACTCTAGAAGGACATTCACTTTAACCAGAAGTATGTCCTTGCCATTTGCAGTATTGGAAGGGAGGTTTAAAGGGACCTCTTACTCACTGAGGTTCTGCTCCTGCCTCCTCCATGAAATAGATTCTCTAGAACTTATATTTTTTAACTGTGTATATCGTAGGGTGATCCGTGTGGAGACTATTAGCTTGCTGTTAGAAAGCTTTCCTGGCAGATCAAATAAAATTAAACTCAATTACCTCCTGTCTGACAGGAGTCATCAGACAATAAGACAGGTGGCTAGTTTTTGTGCCCAAGTTTACAAGCAGGGGTCATTTCGTAGAAAAAGAGGTGCAGGAGCTCATTAGCATAACTCATTAGCATATGCCACACACCCCTGACATCACCGGAAGTGTGTCAGAGGGCAACACCCACCGCTCAGGCTCCACTCCAAAAATCTCAGATAAAAGAAAGTACCATTCAGAGAAGGCCCTTTGCACATGCTCATGGGGGTATACTTTCCCCCAGTCAGCCTGCACCCTTGGGGCTGCATGCCCATGATCCTTGCTTGGAAGTCAGCCCAACCAAACGTTTGTGGAAACTGCACCGCTGTGCCTTGAATCGGGGCATTGGCTCGTTCTGCGTTGCAGGGAAAGATGGGGGCTTAGGGGCTTAGGGACAAATGGATGGCGGGGCGGGGTGGTGGCAGCTGTAAAGTGTCACAATGGCGGTGTGTTACAATGGTGTGTCACAATGGTTTGGGTGAGGGCTGTCGCCTCGTCCACGGGCAGCTGCTGGTAGGCTTGGGCGAGGTCCAGCTTCCCAAAAATCCCGCAAGTGAGGCCAAGAAGTTGCTCACGACAGGCACTGGGTATGAGTGGTCAGCCAGCACCTGGTTGAGGGTGCACTTATAATCCATGCAGATGCAGATTTCCCCATTAGGCTTGATGGGGGTCACTATCGGGGTTTCCCATGGCGCGTGCGATACGGGTTCAAGAACGCCCTGCGCCACCAGCTTATCTGGTTCCGCATCAATCTTGGGCTGAATGGAAATGGGGGCCGTGCGAAACTGTCTGCATATGGGGGCTACTTTGGGGTCTAGCTGTAGGGAGACCGGGGGCCCTTTATAACACCCCAGTGCCCCATTGAAAACCGTGGGGAATTCCCGGCAAATCTCACCGAAATCCCTCGGCGAGCATTTATTTATCCCCCCGACCGTTATGCCCAACGGCTCAAACCATGAGCAGCCCAGGAGACTAACCAAGTTACTCTCCACCACCACTAAATTCAAGCTCCCCCAAAGCCCTTATACTGCACCCGGAAAGTCCCCTCTCCCCGAATCGGAACCGGGTTCCGCTGGAAGTTCGCCTAGTTCAGGGACGCAGGTCGCAGGCAGGGCCTGCCATTAGGACACAGTCTCTTCATTGTGTCCACTGATATGATGGACGCTGCCGACCCTGAGTCTACTTCCATCGAGCAGGGCCGCCCCAGGATCCGGACTTTGACCTGGAACCTTGGGGAGGGAGAGGACCCTGGAATCTGCAGTACCTGAAGGGGCTACCTCAAGTGGTAGAGGTCGCTGTCGTCCGTGGTCTTGTGGGACGTATAATCCTGATGGCCAGGTGACTGTTTGACACGGTTGCCGGTGCCCTTCGATCGGCAGACACGGGCGATGTGTCCCTGCTTGCCACACGTGTGGCACTTGGCGTCCCGAAACCTGCAGGACTTTCTCTCGTGGTTCTCTCCACAGCTGGCGCATGCGGCGTTGCTGGGGCTCTTTCCCAAGGACCGGCTAGCGGCAGACCTGCGGCGCTGTTGTTGTGGCCGGACAGCCCGAACTCCCTCTTCGTCCAAGTTCTCCGGACTTGACTGGGCCCCTGCAAAGTGGGCTGTTGCAGCGGACTGATCCTTGTGAGAGGCCTCATGAGTGGTGGTGAGCTGTAGGGCCTCGTCCAGTTTCGGCATGCGATTTCCGATCATCTTCTGTCGCAGTTTGGTATCGCTCAGGCCCCACACAAAGTGCGTTAGGAGGTTGTCCACCACTGTGGGGAAGGCGCAGTCGACAGCGAGCTGGCATAGCGCGGCCATGTAAGCTGCAGCCGATTCCCAGGGGCCCTGGGCGTGGCTCTGGAAATCCATCCTCCTGGCCAGGAAGGTCGGTGTTGGGCTGAAATAGGCGTTGAGGACCTCTAGGATCTCTTCAAACTCACTTTCCAGGATTGATCTAGGCACCAGTAGGCTCTTGGCGAGTCAAATAGTATCCGTGCCGCATGAGCTGATGAGCAGGGCCCTCCGTTTACCAGCGTCCATGAAGCCATTGAGCGTAAGGTAACAGGCCAGCTGGTCCGTCCATGAGTCCCACAGCTTGGGCTGTGAAACGTCAAACTTGTCCAAACTTCCTTGGGTTGCGACCATGGTTCTAGTGCATTGCGGGGAGCGATGTCGTTCGGAAGGTGTGAGCGGCTGCGCGGTGCTTTTTGGTAGTGTGCTGGGCGCGGATTCTTCCTCCTCGGACTCGGTGCTTGATGCTGCACTGGCTGTGGACTCAGGGTCACTCATGCTGGTCGTGATGGACGGTGGTCATGACTCTGGAGGCGGTGGTGAGCCGTAGCGAGGCTCGATGCCAGTAGGAGTCAGGCTCGCTCGTCAGAATCCCATCCTTGTTCGACACATCACGACTCAGAAAACAACATAAGAAACACGCTTTTACTCAGTATTTCACGCTACAAAAGACAAAGACAAATGGCCGAGTGGCCAACTATATACATATCCAAGGGAACACCCCTGGATCCCATTGGGGGGTTTGAATCTCCCGCCAAGGTTTCTGTTGGTTCCCCTAGTGGACCTTAGTAGCCTAGTCTCTATTGTTCTTTAAGAATCAAGCTCTGCTTGCCTGGCCACTGCCTAGTGACGGTTCCCAGGACACAACAGTGACTACCTGGTAGCTTTCAGCAGCCGGCACCAGTGGCACATACAGTCTTTTTTCTGGGCTATTGTCATTCAGGTGCAAAGGCAGCCAGCCAAACGCCGTCCTGTCCCAGCAAAGATAGCTGGAAGCTCTTGCAATCTCTCCAAAACGTCAGGGGCGTGTTGAAGAAATGAAACCGAAGCACAGATGCTTCCCCTCTCTGGCCCATCCTCCCCTCCGTGCCGCTGACACCATTAGCACTGTGCTGGGAGGGGGAATTTTTTTTAAGTTTGGAAACTTTTGATTTGCCAGACACTCTTGATTTTTCTCTTCACCCTTCTCCCCACTTTGAAACAAACCAGGAAACAGGACATGCTCTCTGCTACATGTGATTCTTTGCAAAGAATGCTAGCGAAAGCAAAACATTTCTCCCCCCCCCTTTATATAGTGGCATTGACTCAGTGGAGAATTTTCCTTTTGGAGGAAGAATTGGAGGAAGAAGAGGCAGTGCTGGTGCCAGGTTTTTTTGCACTAGACAAGGCTACCTTCTGGCACACACCCCCTCGCAGAAATGCTGCTTGAGCTTCTCTTCGTCCGGGAAAGTTGCTATTTATTTAGCCCTTTTCCTTTGTTTAAAGTTGTGGTCTATCTGAAAAAAACCCACTGTTCTTAAATGAAGGTTTTAAAAAGAGAGGGGGAGAAAATGCTAGCTTGCCCCGAGCCGAGTGGTTTAACTTTGTTTTGGTTTCCCCAACAAACGGGAGAAGGAAGGGAAGACGGGCTGGAGATGGGGGGGGGGAGATGCTCTCAGCAAGCTGAGCCACGGAGCCCCGAACCTGTATGAAGAAAAGTTTGCCCTGTGAGAGAGAGCCGTCACTCCCCTGCTATGGAGGCCAGCTTGGAATGCCTGCCAGGGATTACATGAGAAGACGAAGGAGAGGAGGACAGGCGGAAACCCTCCCCCCCAGCCCTGAGGTGGGTGCGGGACCCCCAAAGGGCTCCCTGGATGAGCCAGTTTGGGGAAAGCATCCCCCCCCCGGCATTCAGGACCCAGACTGGGTGGCTTGGTGGGGAGAAGGCGAGGGGACATCCAAAGAACAACCCGTGACATCCAGCAAAACAAAAATACCCAGAGGGCGCTGAGGGAGTGAGGGGGAGCCCCCCCATTTGCTGCGAGGAGCCGGCAGGAGGTTCACGGTGGCCCGTCCAGGTGGTCCCTGGCAGGGTACCTTTGAGCACTCCTTTGGGTGCAGAGGGTTGGAGGGCCATGGTCGTCACTTGTCACGGAAAGGCCCGAGGAGATGGCCAGATGGTGTCGAAAGGGAGGAGGTGGAGGGGGATGGCAGTGGGGGCATAGCTGCTGCTCCATGTGACGGCTCGCCTGGTGGTGGGGTGCACGCGCACTCCTCCTTTCCTCGTTTCCCTCCCCCCCGGAATTCTGTCAGCGCTGAATGCAGAGGGGGCCTGTGCGGAGGGGCCCCAGAAGGAAGGGGTTTTTTTGTGTGTGCGCGCCTGAGAGTGTGTGTGAAGGAGGAGGGAGAGAGGGAGAGGGAGGAGGGTGGTGCGCACGAGGCAAGGAAGATGAAGGCACTGCATGTGCCCGCCCCCTGGGGGTCCTTACTGCCGGAGCACTGCTCCTGTGCATTCCGGTAGGAAATGACCCCTGTTTGCAAGGAATGTAAAATGCATGGCAAGTAGATTTTTTAATCTTTTATCCAAATTATACATGAGTTTTATGGCGATGTTTTAGTCACAGATTTTTATCTCTATGTTTTAGTCACAGATTTTTATCTCTGTGTTTTAGTCACAGATTTTTAAATTTAAGTATGCCACTGTTGGTTTTATTCCATATTTTTAATTCAAATGTTTTTATGTAAAATGATTGAGTGCGCTGGTTGTTGACTGTAACAATACATTTGATACCTGACCTTAAAAATTCTTAATAAGCCTGAGTTTGTTAAATGATCTCTCTGCAGAAGTTACTGTTGCTGGAATTGTTGAAAGAATTAATAAGCTGACACAAACATTTGGAAAAAGGTCACCAAGTCTGTATTCTGTTAATATGTTCAACAGATCCAGTGGTTTTAACTGTGCATTTCCAAAATTTGCCTTATGTACTGAAGGTAAATGCTGGATTTCTGTCAAAAAATCCTCATCATTAAGGTTATCAGGATATTATTTTGATAAAAATAAAGTTTTTCCTTTCAAATCATTTACAGACATGGTTATTTCCACAAGAAATCAAACTTTTCAGCCAACTGCTTCACAGCATTGGATCTTAAAGTTAATCCTGCTTATGACACTGTCTATCAAAACATAAAACACAGATTTTCTGAAGTAGGCTTCTTCTGGTTTTATACCCTGCCCTTCACTACCCGAAGGAGTCTCAGGGCAGCTTACAATCACCTTCCCTTCCTCTCCCCACAACAGACACCCTGTGAGGTAGGTGGGGCTGAGAGAGCCCTGAGAGGGCAGTGACTGATCCAAGGTCACCAAGTTGGCTTTATGCGGAGGAGTGGGGAATCAAACCCGGTTCTCCAGATTAGAGTCCGCAGCTTTTAACCACTATACCAAACTGGCTCTGAGACTTGAACAATCAAGGTTTCTTCTACTGGGGAATAATTGTTTTATAAATGATTCTGGTCAGGCTTTATTTTGATATATAGGTTTGCTTCTGAGAAGCTTTAGGCATATCTAGTTAGCTTTGCTAGCAAGAGATATACCTAGCAAAAGATATGCCTTATAATATGTTTCCTAGCAAGAGATATACCTTATAAAATGTTTGGTTAACTGAGAGTACAATACACAAATAAATACCGTTGGAGATATTTGCCTCCATTTAATAATTTATTAAAACATAACTTTTGACATCTGTAACATTTACTAACTTGAGACTATAGTAATACTGTCCATTAATTCTGCCTAGATAATTGTATGAGCTGGTGTGTTGTAGTGGTTAGTGCTGGTCTATGATTTGGGAAGCCCAGGTTTGAAACCCTGCTCTGCCATGCAGGGTTGCATTATGACTTTTGTGAGCCCTAGGCCCTTTTACATTCATGGGCAATGCCCCTTTCATTAAAAATATTTTAAAATTATTTTTTATCACTGTGTTGGTATAAAGATGAATATAATCCAGGCTGGATTACATTCATCTTTATACTAACACAGTCAAAGTATGTATTAGGGTTGCCAGACCCCCTTATGGAGGGTGGGGGTCCCCTGCTGCCAGGCATGGCTAGACCCTGTTAAAAAATGGTTCCCTAAAATTTCTTGTTCTGTGTTAAAAGTTTGGTTCAGGCTGAAGGCCTGCTTCTGAGTTACCAGAGTTCAGAAAAAACATTGCTGAAACAGAGCAAGCTGACCTTGTGAAACTGCAGATAACTTCCAGCTGCAGAGGGGAGTCAAGAGCTTGGTACCAGCTCTCCAGTTAATTACATTCCATTTAGTTAAGCACCTGTGGGAAAGGGGATGAGACTTGCTGCAGATTGATTTTGGTTCCTTCCTCCTAGATCAGGCCACTGCTTAGGTCACCTGCTTAGCTACTGACCTAATGAATTGGCTATATGTCATCACCTAGGTTCCCTATTGGTCTTTCAGGCCTGAGACCACGAGGGCCCCTTACCCATAAAAAAGTAGATTTCTATTAAAAATAGATTTCTGTGATATTTTATTGAGAATTTTAGCTGCCCTTGTTCCCTTGTCAACTCTTCTTAAACCATGGTAGTTCATTTTTGGTTGGTTGTTCCTTGGAAGCCACATTTTAAAGGATAGAGATAGTTTATTGCATTTTGTACTTTGTGTTTGGTTGTCATTATATTTGTGAAGTTCAGTCAAGTCTTTTCATCCAGCTGCCTCTTTGTTTTGTTAGCTTGGATATCGAGAGCAGTTTTAAATAGTTATGATGACTGCATAACTAGAACCTTTGTTGATGTGTTTAAGTGTCTTTTTAATGTTTCTCCACATGCTGCCAACAAACTATGTATTTTTATGAGCCTTTTTGATATTGGTGGTATTGTGCTTTGTTGTTGTTGTTCAGTCGCACAGTCGAGTCCAACTCTTCGCGACCCCATGGACCAGATCACGCCAGGCCTTCCGGTCTTCCGCCGTCCTCTGAGGTTTGCTCATTTGGTGTCCAAAGTATTTGAGCTTCAGTTTCATTATCTGGCCTTCCTGGGAACAGTCAGGGTTGATTTCTTTTAGGATTGACTGATTTGATCTTCTTGCAGTCCAAGGTACTCTCAAGAGTCTTCTCCAGCACCATAGTTCAAAAGAATCTATTATTTGGCGCTCGGCCTTCCTTATAGTCCAACTCTCGCAGCCATACATGACTACTGGGAATACCATTGCTTTGACCATGCGGACTTTTGTTGGCAGGGTGATGTCTCTACTTTTTATCATGCTGTTTAGGTTCTCCATCGCTTTCCTCCCAAGGAGCAGGCATCTTTTAATTTCATGGCTGCTGTCACAGATAAAATTTATTAATAAAAAAGGGAGGAAAGTAGATTTCTGACTAAGATATTGATATACAGTCAATGTCCAGCTCAAGGCGACCATTTTGAACATTTGCTTGTGTGGACCAAACAGCTTCTGGCCTTTGCTCTGGAGGAGCCACTTTGGATTACTGGAATATTCAACTGAGGATGGGTAGCATACAGTAACTTGGAACCAATGTATTACTGTTTTAGTTAGCTGTTAAATTTATAGCTTTCTTGTTTTATCCTCATAGTTTCTTGTTCCTGTCTAAAGTATTCTTGCACCCTAATAAAATATATTTTAATTACTTTTGCAGTTATTTGCCCGCAACCAACCTCAGTCTAAATCCAGAGCCTTAGACTGGCTGACCACCTACTACAGTAACTGCTTTTGTGAGAAAGTCATTCTGCAATTCTACCCTGCAGGGTTGACTTCCTTGCTTAGTCCCGAGAAGGTTGGAAGCTTGCCCTTTGACTTCTGATCATGGGGATAGTCTAAAGGGCTCGTGACAGACTACCAGACTGGTGTGTGAGGAGTCACACCCTAGGGTTTTGTAATTTTGTGTTCTGCAGCCCTTAAACAAAGAGTTTTGGCTTGGCTTTGAGGATTCAGCTGTTGCACTGGAGTTTCCAGACTAGCTTGACTGCTGTTAGGATTTACTGCTTTGTGATCTTGACCAGAGCTGATATTGGATACAGAAACATCCTGAATTTGAGATTGGATTCCCCCCCCCCCCATTTGTTAGGGAGGCTCTATCTATACTTTTCTCCTGACAAATTTGATATAAAGAGCCAGCCATGGACCGTAAATTAGCTAGTGGATTCTTTAGTTTGTTCAAGGTAGAGTCTGTATTTATACATTCATCGGTCGGCAAGGGTCTTGACTCATTAGAGGTCTATGAACCCAGGGATGGTTTGTTCTGTATTCCAGCAGCTGTTTGCAATTTGTGTTTTGTTCTGTCAACGACATGAGATGAAGTTGGTATCTTATCACTAGGCCTCTCAGAATCTACAGCCTCAAGGTCAGAGGGGACAAATATTCTGCCTCTTTTAGCTGGAATTAACAGGTGTGTATATTCATTGGCAAAAACTCTGTTAACAAAGATTTGAAATGTGGCAAGAATCTTCACATGTTAAGCAGCATCGTTGGTATTGTGGGGCAGCTATCTTCTGTTTGTGGACATTTAAGGTGTTCTGTGATAAGTCCAGTTTCTTGGAGATTGAGTTTAGCTACTGGAAAATAGCTATAATTGTTTCACCTGTGAGGAGATAATGGTCTCTTATAAAAGTTAGTAAGTAGTTTTTTTAGTATATCCTGGACAGTTTCCCCTTCCTTGCAACAGACCTCCCCAATAAAATGGGGTGCTATTTGAGCCTTTGCCGAATCATGTACTGGTTTGTCAGCCAGACTACGAGAGCAGTCTGAAAGTAATTGGGATTCTTCCAATTCTAGAGCCTTGAAATTGTTTGGTGAGGTAAAGCCAGAAAAGACACTTTATCTTCCCACAAAGTCAGGTCCTCAATTTGTAGCCATTTAGCTGACTTTTTAGGGGAGTGTGAATCTGAACTTGTTCTTATACTTTTTTTCTTCCCCATTGAAGTAACCACTGACAGCTGCAGGGAGCTTCTAATTAGACTGAGAAAAACTCGATAAACAGGACATCCTAATAATCCAAACTTTGTTGGTCTTAAATTGATTAAAATGTACAAAAAATCATGTTGGTCTTAATAGGCAGAGAATTTAAAAATAATGATAAAAGCTCCTGAAAATGGAGTGAAAATTCAGTGTCCTGCCGGTTCCAGCTCTAACTGGAATGCAGTTTTATGATAACATCCTCTAAGATTAGTTGTTATGGTCTACTGTTGTTGCATATTAGCAACCAAGAACACTTGCCAGAGAGTGAGTTTGATTTGATGACTATTGCTAACTATATTCAGGCTGAAAAGTTTTAATCTAGCTATCTGTGTGTGCGTGTACATATGCATAAATGTATATGAAGATATAACAGTAATTGGATATTAAGGTTCTGCCAAAATATAAAGACATAGTTAATTTTATATGTGGATCAGAAAAGCCAAGACCTGTAGATTCAGCCCATTGGAGGGGCATCTGCAATGCCTGGAAGCCACACTCTGTTGTTGCCTCCTTTATCGGCAAGTACATTGTCAGACAGATTTGGCTGAACATAGAATCATAGAGTTGGAAGGGACCTCCAGGGTCATCTAGTCCAACCTCCTGCACAATGCAGGAAAATCACAAGTACCTCTCCCTCCACACCCACAGTGACTGCTATTCCACACCCAGAAGATGACCAAACACCTCTAGGATCCCTGGCCAAACTGTCCTGAAGAAAAATTGCTTCCTGACCCCAAAGTGGCAATCAGCAGTTCTCTGGATGTGCAGGAAAGGGCCACAAGAACTAAGCACTGAGGCAACCCTTCCTGCCCTCCCTCTCATGATGTGCCTGAATTCACACAATCAGCATTGCTGTCAAGTGGCCATCTAGCCTCTGTTTGAAAACCTCCAAAGAAGGAGAGCCCACCACCTCCTGAGGAAACCTGTTCCATTGAGGAACTGCTCTGTCAGGAAGTTCTTCCTAACATTTAGCCAAAAACTCTTCTGATTTAATTTCAACCCGTTGGTTCTGGTCCGACCTTCTGGAGCAACAGAAAACAACTCTGTACCATCTTCTATATGACAGCCCTTCAAGTACTTGAAGATGGTTATCATATCACCTCTCAGTCATCTCCTCTCCAGGCTAAACATACCCACCTCTTTTAACCTTTTCTCATAGGACTTGGTCTCCAGACCCCTCACCATCTTCATTGCCTTCCTCTGGACACATTCTAGCTTGTCTGTATCTTTCTTAAATTGTGGTTCCCAAAACTGAACACAATACTCTAGGTGAGGTCTAACTAAAGCAGAGTAAGGTGGTACCATCTTTTCGCATGACCTGGACACTATACTTCCATTGATACTGCCCCAAATCACATTTGCCTTTTTAGCAGCCGCATCACACTGCTGACTCATGTTCAGTGTATGGTCTACTAAGACCCCTAGATCTTTTTCACCACACTACTGCCAAGATAAGTCTCCCCCAACCTATAATTATGCATTTCATTTTCCCTACCTAAATGCAGAACGTTACATTTATCCCCA
The DNA here is from genome assembly GCF_001447785.1 of Gekko japonicus. Lineage (NCBI taxonomy): Eukaryota > Metazoa > Chordata > Lepidosauria > Squamata > Gekkonidae > Gekko > Gekko japonicus. The sequence continues at coordinate 198,981 of NW_015164711.1, read as the reverse complement.
TTGAAATTCATTTTATTTGTTTTAGCCTGAGCAGGCCTGATAGGCCAATGTCAGTTAAGTTTGTAACTAGGGGTCCCAGAACCAGTTTAGCCTCCCAGAGTTGCAAATGAAGATGCCGGGGAAGAGTTTGGTAGGTGGGGTGATGGCTCTGGAATTGGCTTCTAGCCCACTTTGATGAGTGAGTCGAAGAGGGAGAGTCCCCGCACAAGACATATAGTGCAAAAAAGCTTAAAGAAAGGAGTCTTCTTTTTTCTGAGGTTGGGAGTGACCTTGTTTAGCTAACCAAGTCACTGTGGTTTGGTTTTTCATACCTATCCCCCTTCTTCCGTTGCTGTCTGTCTCAGTGCCACAAAGAACCATCAAGATTCTTTACAGGCAGGACAGGAAGCTGCTCACAAAGGACCAGAATATTCTCCCTGTTTGTGGCAGTGAGCTGTATTTTTCAAATAAACTGACAGTGAATGTATTGGCTAAAGAGCTGTTAACTAGAGATGACTGGTACACTTTAGCAGAAAGGAGTGCTTCCATGCTTCTGCTTCATATGCATTTCAGAATTAGGAAAAAAGTTATGAAATATGCAACAACTTAGATATTTGGCAGCTGTTTCATTATCAAAATCTGACATTTGAAAAACATGGTAAACCGTTGTGTAGCGCTTGATGCTTGAGGTAGGAAACATATAAGTATTTTAAATAGTTAATTGTGGGGTTTAGCCTATTTATTAGATTAACATTCCTCCAGTTTGGTGTAGTGGTTAAGTGCACGGACTCTAATCTGGGAGAACCGGGTTTGATTCCCCACTCCTCCACTTGCACCTGGCTGGATGACCTTGGGCAAGCCATAACTCTGGCACAGCTGTTCTTGAAAAAGAGCAGTTTCTGTCAGAGCTCTCTCAGCCCCACCTACCTCACAGGGTGTCTGTTGTGGGGAGGGGAAGGGAAAGGAGTTTGTAAGCCGCGCTGAGACTCTCTTGAGTAGTGAAGGGCGGAGTATAAATCGAATCTCCTCTCTTCCTACTTAATAGAGTACTCGGGATAGTAAATAAAAGTTAATTAAAACAAAGAGAAAAATATGGGCTTGATCAAGGCTAAACTGGCAATTTCTGGTGATTCTGCTCAGATGTTTTAAATTGTGAATCAGCTGCATTTTAAGAACTTGCAAAAGTCTCTGTTCCTTGTGGCTGTTCTCATTCTTCCTAGGCCACTGGAAGCAAGGTACCCATTGGAGAAAGAGAGAAAGTGTGAGACAGTGTTGTATCTTTGCTGATATCCTTCCAGGGAATAAGAGAAGTAACATGGCCAGCTTGAGATATGCATGTAAAGTGCCATCAGGTTGCAGTCAGTTTATGATGACCGCACAGGGTTTCCCAGACAAAACATTCAAAGGTGATTTGCGATTGCCCTGGTCTGTGTAGCAGCCCTTGACTTTCTTGGTCATCTCCCATCCCAGTGCTAACGTGTGCCGGCCCTGCTTAGCTTCTGAGATCCGACCAGACTGGACTAACATGGAATTTTTTTCTAGCCTGACAAGGAGCACTCAGATATGCTTGGGTTCCTCTTCCCACAATCCCTGAAGGCAGGAAATTGATTGCACTTTCTGTCTCTGGGGGAAGGAGAAACCCACCCCTCAGTCTTTTTCCTATTTCTGCCTGAGAGAGCAGTGGGTTTAGAGAGCTCCTGAGATTTTCCTTTAAGGAGCTCATTTGGTTGCACTTTGTTCTTTCCTTTCGACATATGTGCCTTTCCCTTTGTTTAAAAGCAAACAAAGAAAAAACCTTTATTATTCTGGCGTTGTCTTCCCTGAGGCTGTTTGCTTTTGCCCTCTGCTTCAGTCACTGCACTGTCTGCAGGAAAGGTCTCCAACCATGGGACCTCACCCGAGGGAGAGTTGGGGGAGGTGATCTCCAGGCAGCAGAAATCCCTGCTAACCCATTTGCCCAGCTGTTCTGTTGTGGCAGATTTCCTGGAGGGAGCCATTGACTGTGAAGCACTGTGTTATAGTTATTGTATGTATGTATATATGTAATGGAACAGTCTGCTCCCCCCCCCCATCTGTGTGATTTAGTTTGGTCCTATAAGGGTGGAGCTCAGTTTTGCATGTTAACTGTAATTGTTGGTTGTGAGAGTTGTCCCCTTGCAAATAAATGGTTGATATTTTGAGCCAACTTGTCTCTGCTGAATGGACCTGAGAATGAGTGCCTGAATGAGTACTCTGACCTAGGAACCCACAGCCAAAGGGGGACATTACAAGTGCCTGGCTCAGATAATAAAGACATAGGCTTGGTTTTTGATGCCAGAACTCCGCCCTCTGCTGACCAGCCAGGATGACCTGCATTGGCCCATCAGGCCTGCTCAGTGTAGCCAGCCGTAGGAAGGAGACAACAGCTCCCCACCACATGGGAAGCCAGGAGGGGGGGAGAGCCATTTGTTGTCTCGCCAGGCTTCCAGGACTGGCTAGAACAATTTGTCTCCAATCTGTTGGGGGGAGGGGAGCTCGTTTACCCTCTCAGAAAAGACAAAGTGAGGCCTCTCCTCCCTCACCCTTCCCTCCAGCTAAACACCTTCTACTTCAGTGCCTCTAGAAACAGAGAAAGGCCAGAGCTCCTCTTGGCCAACAAAGGCCATTTGTAAAAACACCTTCCCCATTAGAAGCAACCATTCAAATTTCCGAGACTACAGATCTGAAGACAGGGATTCCCCCTTAGGCTCTGAGGATTCTGATGGCAGATTTAGATAAAGAGGAAGATAAAACAAGCCAACTCACGGCCTTTTTTCTCATGAGGAGCTCCCTCGTCTCCTACAGAAAGCATTAAAAATCCTGCAACCAGACACCCTGGATCTTCCTTAGGTATTGTCCTTCCTACAGGATGGAGTTTCTCAGAGTCTATGAGCAAGCACTCTTCATTGCCAGGTAGCTACCCTGAACACCATACTTTCATCAGTTTGTAGTATACCACTTTCCAGGCACCCAGTGGTGAAGAGATTTCTGAGAGAAGTTTCCCTAAAGTTCCTTACCCTGAAGATACTTTTCCTGGTAGCAGTTACAGCAGAAAGATGGGTCTCAGAAATAGGTGCTTTTTCCATCAGAAAGGGCTTATGCATATTCCACTAGACATGGTGGACCTGCACACAGATCCCGCCTTCATTCCCAAGGTCAACACACTTTTCACAGCTCACAAGAGATATGTTTGCCACCCTTCTGCCTCAAACCATCTCATCCTAGGGAAAAGAATTGGCACCCACTTGACCTCAGCAGAGCACTTTGCATTTATATCAGAAGGTCCAAGCCATTTAGGAAGTTGTATTCCATTTTTGTGGCAAGGAAGAAATGGTTTTAAAGCTATACTAAGCAGGTGGCTAAAGGGCTGCATCTCCTTGGCATATGAATCTCAGGGCCTTCAAGTCCCAGATGGGAACACGGCTCATTCAACAAGAAGTACTTCCCCTGTCAGCAGCGTTTGACACAAATGCATCTATTGCAGATATATGCAAGGCCACTACCTTGGCCTCGGTGTTGATGTTTATCAGGTGCTACAAGGTGGATGCTGATGCATCATTTGGGCAGAGAGTCCTACAGCAAGTGGTTTAGTTCTACTGTTATCTCTGTGCTTGGCTGTCACTCTTCCTTTCTTGAATCAGATGAACTTTATAACATCCTGAGCTCATATAACCTCCTCCTCCCCCTTAAGAGAGGGAACGGAACATTACCATGAAGGTTCCTTCTTCCCGAGGGTGAGGAGGACACTCTGGACCCACACTAGTTGGAGGGCCTCTGTTCAACCTAGTGACTAATTGCCAATTTCCACATTTTTTGTTCTTTCACTGTTCTAACATTTATCTTTACCTGTATGGTTTGTTTAATAGGGGTCTGTAAGCCTTGTTCTCTGTTTATTCGGCATACATTGTGGGCTGTTAACAGTTGTGGAAGTCTCCAGACTGATGGGTGGGCTTCCCCACCCCCAGAGATGGAAAGTGCAATTAATTTCCTGTCTCCAGGGATTATGGGAAGAGGAGCCCATTTTTAATGGGTTTTAATGTTTTAATGTTGGCATTCTTGCCATCTTGTTAGCTGCCCTGAGCCTTTGGGGAGGGCGGGGTATAAATCTAAAAAATAAATAAAGTAAAAAATATATAAACCCAAGCATATCAGAGTGTCCTTGTCACCCTTGAGAAGAGGGAACCTTCACAGTAAGCCCAATGTTCTGTTCTCTCACTCAATACTCAGTCTGGGTAAATGGGCAACTGGCTAATCACATTCTTGAGTTAGAGTATACTCATACAAAGCGTGATGGTAATGTTGTCTATGAATTCATATATCTGCTAAGAATGACCAACTAAGCTTTGGAGGCTGTGTTTCAGGGCCAAAACAAAAGTGGTTGAAGTGGCAGTAGAAGAAGGGGGTGAGTTTTGCAGATTGCCTTGAGTTCATCATCAGAGTCTTCTAGTTCTGTTCAGTTTCCTTTAAGATGTTTGAGAGATTTATCAGTGTATCTGTGTGTGATTCGACAGTTCTGCAGTGGATTGTGTAATAGATTGTGTGAAATGGAATGTATTTACAATTTGGTTCACATACTGATAGCAAAGTTTTACTATGTTGTCTTTAAAATGTTGAGAAGTTGCTAACAATCATTTTTCTTTTCTTTTCTAGCTCCGGTGTTAAACCGGTTCACTAGGCGAGCATCAGGTTAGTTGGATGCATTTGCATGTTTTCCTTTGTATGTTGACCTTTGACTATTGGAACCTTATTGCTATTTGCAATATTGCTATTTCATAGTGTTGATACTAAAACAGCGGTGCTCTGACACTGTCTTCCACATTTGGGTTTGGATGCCATGGTGCAGGTCATTTGGTATAGAAACAACTCATTTGACAGAACAGCATTTCCATTTGTGGAAAAGAAGATGATTTTTGCTGATTCCCCCTACCCCCAGTACAGACTTCCAGTTTTCTCCCCATGGTGTTCCTTTGGGTCCAGCAACCCAAAGAGACATGATTTGGGGGGGCAAAGAAGGCTACAGTGGGAGTGGAGGATTGACTTGCTTTCCTGTAAGCTCACTCCACTAGTTCTGCTTAGGATGTGAGCCTTTGTCAGCATAACATTTAAGTGGAGCACTTTCTCTGTCTGAACAGGTGTCGTGGTTAAAATGTTTGCCTAGGATCTGGGAAACCCAGGTTTAAATGTCCACTCTGCCTTTGAAGCTTGCTGGGTAACCTTGGACCAGTCACACACACTCAGCCCTAACCTACCTCACAAGGCTGTTGTGAGGATAAAATGGAGGAGAGGAGGAAGATGTAAGCCACTTTGGGTCCCCATTGGGGAGAAAGGTGGGATATAAATAAAATAAAATAAAATAAAAGTATTGCCAACTTGGTTACATAGGTACCAATTTGTGAACATCCACATTTTTTTCCAATCTGGAAAAAATTGCTCGAAAGAAACGGAAGACCTAGAAACAAGGGTAGAACTTGACTATTTGTGTTCATTGAGTTCATGTACTTAAGCCCCATTTATAAGCAAGCACATTTAAGATACTCTCCAGTACTGGGCCTGAAGCCTGAGTGATAAATTTGTTCTCAACTAGGCTTCCTCCTGCAAGGTTTTCTTACAGGATCCTAAATTCTGTTTAACAGCTCAAAGGCTGCATTCAGACATCATCCACTGACAGAAGATGTTTGTAATGGGCATAAAACTAGTTGTTGCTGTGCTGCTTGTGTTCTCTCCTCCTCCTCATTATTAGAATGTTGAAAACATCCTGATTTTGGAAGCCTTCAATTAAACTCCAGTTTGCTGTGATGCCTGAATGTAAACATTTAGATCAAGTAGAGTTGTTCTTTCAGATAAAAGTTCTAAACCACAGTTTAATTCTAGTTTATAATTCTGGTTTGCGGGAAAGAAATAAACTTCAAATTGTACAGCTGTGTGCAACTGGATACCCTGGCAAATTAGAATTTCCCATGTCACGAAGTCTTTAGTTGGATTCCATTGATGAAAGGGGAAGGAAGGAAGGAAGGAAGGAAGGAAGGAAGGAAGGAAGGATAAAGGGAAGGGCATGCAAGGTATGCTTGAAAGAAGCTAAAAAAAAAAAAGGAATACTGTTTTGATAGTTCAAGTTAAAATCCAAGAGCAGCATAGAACAGCCCCATGCACAGGACCTGAGCTTCATGGCAAAGTGCTAATTAGCTTGCAAAGAACCTAACATGTAATGAACACATGAAGCTGCCTTATACTGAATCAGACCCTTGGTTCATCAAGGTCAGTATTGTCTACTTAGGCCCCTGCCACACCGGGGGGGGGGGGGTTTGGGGGGGCCAAAGGCCAAAGTGCAGCTATTCAGAGCTGCACCAAAAGAAACACGCAGCGGCGTGATCAGACGGATCCAATGAGCCGCACAGTTGTTCCCCGGCACGATCAGATGCCGTGGAGAAAGCCACAGAAGGGAGCGTGAGGCAGCCGGCTGTGCATGTGTGCGCATGCGCAGTTCGGCTGGGAGCCTCAAATGCTCCTGAAGACAGGCGCGCCGGCAATCCCATGGCTGCGCTTGCTGTGCCGTTTCAGGTAAGTCCTCCTCTTTTGCTGGTTCTTTTTTTCAGCGCATTTTCGGCCTGAAGGGCCGGATCAGGGACGGGTGCGTGCTGCTTCCCAGATGTTGCGGTGTGCTCGCGCCCATTTGCTGTGCCCCCGATCCGTCCCTCTTCCGGCCCAAAACCTCCCGTGTGACCGGGGCCTTAGACTGGCAGCAACTCTCTCCAGGGTTTCAGGCGGAGGTCTTTCACATCACCCCCTGCCTGGTCCTTTTAACTGGAAATGCCGGGGATTGAACTTGAGACCTTCTGTACGCCAAGCAGAGGCTCTTCCACTGAGCCACGGCCCCTCCAACAACAACAATCAAACCTTTTCCTTTGATTTAGCATGGTGAGTTGTGAAAAACCATTAATTGCTAGTAATGTAGCTTCCTAACCTTTAAAGAAGGTAAAATTGATCAGAACAGGAAAAAAGTTTGAAGGATTTCAAGGTGGAAAATGGAGAGAGAAAGACCCTAGCAGTCTGTGCGTGTCCTAACATTGGGGAAATTGGCAGGATTGTCAGCGGAGACCAAAGCACAGAAAATAATGGAGCAGAATTAAAATGCTCTATGCAAGTAGCAGAATGTCAGATTGCCTTCAATGTATCTAATTCCCTTCTTTATCTTTTGACCCCTCTTTTAGAGTTGCCCTGGATGTGATTGTTCTGATCTTTCTAGGTTGTCAGGGGCTATCCTTTCCTTCTTTCTCTTTGAGATGCATGTTTAAGAATCACTTGCTTTCTCTTGGCAGAGCTGCCAGTTAAATACCCAGAGGTTAATTGAAGAAGTACCTGCTGACAATAATGTGGTGTGTTAATTATTTAGCAGTTATTCCAGCTAACGTGCTGTGACTATCAGCTATTTCCCCCCTTCATTCTGTATAGCCATAATTGGCTGTAGCAGCCACAGTGGCGTATTTCCACTCAAATTAATCTTTTGCAGATCTTTCACTCAGTCTACTTCCTTTCCTTTCAACAAGTTTGCTTACTGTCCTTCACACCGATTCTAAGTTCAGTGGCTCAGCCTCCCCCCACAATAGTTTGGGGTTCAGTGGGAGGAGCTGCTGTTGGGTAAGAGTTTAAAATAACTTGGGTTCTCTGCAGCAAAACATTCTGGATCATACCCATACATGTCAAACATATTTTCGATGTCTAGTTCCAGCCTTTCATGCATGAGTAACATTTTAGAAGAAAAATTTAGAATTAAGTACAGCCGTTACTTAATATAGCTTAGTGCTATGCAAGAAAGATTACAATCTAGGGAAGACATGACAATCTCTAAGATTAGTTAAGAGACTGAGGCACAGAATTGTTTTATTCCTGCCTGCATTTTCTGTAAAAATTACCCCCTGCCCTGTCCCTACAGTAGCCTCAGCCAGTAGTTCTTAGCCTTTTGTACCTTATGTCCCACCAATTGCTCTGTTGAACCTGCGCCCCACCATGATAGAAATAAAACCCTGCTTTTTCTGAGAAGGACATTTTATAGGTTTACAGGCATTTTGTTATTAATACTGTTAATAGTGCTAGCAGGCCAGAATGTCACAGATGGACAATCCATGGCAGGTAAGGTTGGTAAGAGACAGCACATCACGCTTACAGGTGAATTTGGGGATTTAGGAAAAGCAGATTCTTGGTCATTGTTATCCTACCTAGACTGCTTCTGTGTTCCATGGGTGTTACGTTGTACCACTGGTTGAGAACTACTGAACCACAAACTTACGTCTGCATTAATCATGTTTAACAGTAGCCAGGGTTCCCAGTATAACCATGACTTAACCACCTTCGAGGTATGGTGAAGAGGAACATGGTATGGATTAACTATGTACAAGCAGCCAAAAAAAGGGGGGGGGAGCCAGTGTACTATGTAAGAACCAAAAAAAAGAGAACACCACTTGGCAAAAAATAACTAACAAGCAAATAAGCAAGTATATAATGATCAAATAAACATAACAGCAAGTGTAATGTAAATCAAATAAGCATAACAACAAGTATGATATAATGAAATGTAAATCAAATAAGCCTAACAACAAGTATGATATAAATCAATAGGCCAAAGTGCAAAGATAATAGAAACAGTCAGAGTCTTCTCTAGCATAGAGGCAATATCAAAGTCCAAATTGGAGTGCCAATCATCAAATTTTCTGAGCCATCAAAAGCCTCTGAGCCATCAAAAGCCGACGCGTAATCCGGATGCCTGAAGCCGCGTTTCGAATTGTTCTTATTCAAGTATGGCTGTAATGGGACCCAGTCTCAAAAGCTGGCATACGCTAAGCCAGAATGATCAGTCAAGGAGGACCCTTAATCCTCCTTGACTGATCATTCTGGCTTAGCGTATGCCAGCTTTTGAGACTGGGTCCCATTACAGCCATACTTGAATAAGAACAATTCGAAACGCGGCTTCAGGCATCCGGATTACGCGTCGGCTTTTGATGGCTCAGAAAATTTGATTGGCACTCCAATTTGGACTTTGATATTGCCTCTATGCTAGAGAAGACTCTGACTGTTTCTATTATCTTTGCACTTTGGCCTATTGATTTATATCATACTTGTTGTTAGGCTTATTTGATTTACATTTCATTATATCATACTTGTTGTTATGCTTATTTGATTTACATTACACTTGCTGTTATGTTTATTTGATCATTATATAATGGATTAACTATGGCCAGTATCCATGGTGAGGCTAGTGGTCTTAAACCATAGGTTGGGACTGTCAGATGAGTTGCATAGCCCCACTTGGTAGGTCATGTCCTAGAGCTTCCTTTTTTGCTGGTTTTTGAAGGCCCACATTACTAGTTTGCATGCCTGTAAAATGTCTTCTGCCTCTCTTTGCATGCATGTACAGAGGAGCGCAGATTGATAGATGAGGTCATTTGGCAGAGAGGATTTCACTGTGACTCTGATCCTTTGGCTTGTTCCTCCTGCCTCACCTGGTGTTTGGCTTGTGTTGTCTGTCCTGGACTCTGCTGATATAAGCAGAATATCACCAATTGTCTACTGCTGTGGTTTCTAGAGAGGAAGTAGGCAAGAGTCCTCTTATGGTGGCATTCTAATGGAAGACTTCAATAGCGGAACATATACTCTCCCACACAGCCTTCTTAACTTTAATGCAAAATTAGACAGGATCTGTAAGATCTGTGAATGAATGTCCAGAGCTCTGTATTGGTGCATGGGAATCCTTAGCTGCCCCAGTTTGAATTGGGTCTACAGTGTTGTGAGGCTGCATTTTTGCCATTTACCCAGTGTTAGCCCAACTGTAAATCCCCCACCCCATGCTGCTATTTGCCGTGCTGGAGAAATATACAGGAAACCTCACACACACAACCTGCAAATAGCAACTGGGAGGGTTTTGAAATTGGGGGGGGGGGGGGGGAAGTAGTGGGAACTGGGTGAAACTCTACATGCATTATACCCCCAATCTGGATCAGAAGGGCCCCATGGCTGTTGTTTACCAATAAAAAGCATTTTTATCTAATTTGCCTTAGAGCAAGTATAGGATTGTGTTTAGAATTTTTTTTTTAAAGCGCGTGAATATAGCCTGATTAAAGAGTAGCTTTCTTTTAGTTTTAGCATCTGCTTTTAAGAGTAAAATATGCCCCTACTGTCCTGCCAGAGCTTGGATTTGTTTCAGAGTGAAATTGGTGTGGACTTTTTTGACATAGGCAGAAACAAAAAGCCATTTGTGGTCAGAGGAATGGACATTTCCTTTGACCAAGATAAACTGGTAAGATTTAAAAATTTGATGTTTGGTTTTAGTGCCTACTGGATACTTTACTAGCTTTTTAAAAAAGACATAGGCTATGAAACTGTAAGTATCTTCTTACCTTATAATGGGAATTGTAGCTGACTGCATTAGGTAATATGAAAGTTCTGTTCTGACTAATGAATAAAATATTAAAAATGCAGTTCTGACAATAAAAATAAAATAAACTACCTTCTTTGTTCATATGTACCATTTATAAAAAGATCTGGATGTGTGCTAATTTTGCGGCATTTCTGCATAGATTCTTCCATGCTAAAATCTTGAAAAAGAATGTTGGACCTTTTTATTTTAAAAAATAAGCTTGTCTCTTAAAAATAATGGCTTCTTTGATTAAGACATAAATAGATTACTCCTGTTGTGGTGGCATTTCAGGCTACACACTGTAGTGCTTAGATTATAATTAGATTCCTGTTTGATCTATTTTCATTGAAACCCAGACTGAAAAATACATTATTCTTTTATTTTAACAAAAGCTTTAAGGAAGCTAGAACACAGGGCTAGGAGAATGAGAATAAATTAATATTTCCCAAGTGCTACCTTCCTTCCCTGACTATGTGCCTTGTGTGGACAGGTTAAGGCTATGTTATGACCTGTGTTGACCTGCAGAAAAATCAATAAGGACCAAACTTTGCACCTACAATCAATAACTTCCCCTTCCCATCCCAATTGCTTGATAAATCCAATGACACCAGAACTTATTAACTTAACCACGGGACAGAATAGGGATATAGAGAATCCAAACTTCCAGGAATCTGCAGTGTTTTTCATCCTAGCTTCTTGCAAACCCCCCCCCCCCAGTATTCCTCTTCCCCCTCAGTATTACTGCCATCAGCTGAACCTTTTGGGCAACCAGATAACTATCTTATGATCTTCCTCTATAAGGGAAAAAACCCTCAGTATTGATGGAGAAACAACCGGATATATATGATCAAAATATGGGCAGAGGTGGGTGGACTATAAAAAGGGCCCAGATGTACAAAAGCAGAATTTACAAGGTACTGAAAGTTTGTAAGCCAGAATCTGTTAATAATGGGGAAGGTTGGGGATTATTACAGGAGCTGGGTGTCAGCCCCACCTGCCTCACAGGGTGCTTGTTGTGGGGAAAGAAAGGAAAGGTGATTGTAAGCCTCTTTGAGACTCCTTAGGGTAGAGAAAAGTAAGGTATAAAAACCAACTCTTGGGAGAGTCACTGAGAATCTAAGTAGACAATACAGACCTTGATGGACCAATGTTTAACAAGGCAGTTTTTTCCCACATACCGCATATATCGGAGATCTTAGGCAATCTCTAAAAGGGGGAAGACCCAATCCATAATTTCCAGATGGCTTAGTTAGAGCTCTCTCTAAGGGGGGGGCAGCCCCCACTGGGATTCCTCTGCCTGCAAGTTTTTTTTTTTTTTACTAAGTATTCAATACTGAATGGAAAACTTCTGCTAGATCAAAAGCTAACCATTCCTTTTTTCCTCCTAGTGGCTGGCCCAGTGACTAGCCCGGGCTCTAATTTAGTGCTTCTATTGGAGGCAGACTGTCTTCCTAAGGATCTGTGCAATACATGGACCTAACAGACTTTACGCGAGGACCTTGAAGCTCCTTCAGCAGCATGTAGAGCTTCCATGGTTTGCCGCTCATTTGCCAGAGCTGCTTAGTCCTGGACATCTGACCAGGTTGGCTGGTGTCCCCTTAAAAGGTAAAGGTAAAGGTTCCCTTGCTCGAAAGCCAGTCCAATCTGACTCTAGGGTTGCAGTGCTCATCTCCGTTTCAAAGCTGAAGAGCCAGCGCTGTCCAAAGACGTTTCCGTGGTCTTGTGGCCGGCACGACTAAACACCAAGGCGCACAGAACGCTGTTACCTTCCCACCGAAGTGGTACCTATTTATCTACTTGCAATTTTTTGCTTTCAAACTGCTAGGTTGGCAGGAGCTGAAACTAGAGACGGGAGCTCACTCCGTCATGCGGCACACTCGGGTTTCGAACTGCTGAACTACCAACCTTCCACAGCCTGCAGTTCAGCGTCTTAACCACTTGAGCCACCGCAGCTTAAAGGGGTTTATTTAATTGACGAAGGCATGGCCTAGTACCTTGTGACTGAAAAGGACCAAGAAAGAAAGAAAGAAAGAAAGAAAGAAAGAAAGAAAGAAAGAAAGAAAGAAAGAAAGAAAGAAAGAAAGAAAGAAAGAAAGTCCTCTACTTTTAAAATGAGAAGACTGTATGCCCAAGAACTGCCTTCCTCCCTTTCGAGATCTGTTTATAACGCTGTAGGGAGATAGCAGTCAAAGCAGCAATAGAATAGCTGCCTATAGCCAGCTCACCCATTGGAACTCACACAGTTCCAAGAAATCCTTGCACCCAGAAGAATTCCTTTTCCTTCGACAGCAGGCTGTCCTGCATCCCCTGGATACAGGAACAGCCCCAGTGCCAGGGACACAAGGACAGTGGGCGTCTACTTGCTTCCTTCTTTAGGAAAATGGGGGTGTCAGGGTCATTCTAGGCTTCAATTGGCTAATGAGGAAGTAAGTTGGAATGGAGACTTCCTGGCCTCGATTGATCTATCAGAGGCATATCTGCATATACCCGGTCGAGAGGATCCTCATGGGTTGGACAAAGGGTTCAGTCAGTTGTGCCCTTAAAGAAAAGTTTTCTCTGCCTTTAGGGATATTAAGAAAGGAAACACCCTGTTCCTATGGCCTCACACTAGGAGATGCCTGAAGAGAACCGCCTTGGTAAATCCACCCCAGGTTATCCATTTCTGAAACTTGAAGCTAAATTTAGTAACCGAAGCCAGGTCCAGGGTCCCCTTGGATTTAGTAACCAAAGCCAGGTCCAGGGCCCATAGATTCGCATTCAGTGAAGGAGTTAATTTAGGGCCACCTCCTCATGGAGGCATTCCTCAGCTTTTAGGGTGTTTGAGCTTTGGGCTATTTTCTGATAAGGAACCTTCTATGTTCTGCAGTGATGGAGTAGGGCAGAGGACTGACTCTAGGTTCACCTTTCTAGGAAGTTTTCCTTGGAACGAAGAGTATCTATGTCCACCCTGAGGGTTAGAGGGTGCATCATCAGGTCCTATGAGTATACAAGTTGGAGTCATCACAGGGCATTTATTCTTTTAAATTTTATTTGCCTTATATTACAAGCAGGAAAGGAAGACATTAATAGTTTGTGTTTCTCTCCAAAATCTATAATGACGAACAGTGAGAACTATCTGTACAGCAGGAGGCTAACACTCTCTCCCCCATCTTTTATTTTAAAAATTAAAAACCTCATTAAATAGGATGAGTGCTAACAGCTTTTGAGGAAAAGCTTCAAAATCAAAACAAACATGAAACAGAAGCCAACATTTCTAACATGGTTGATTGGGTACTATTTTTTTCATCAGTGTTTAGTTTTCCTATGTGTGTTTCATTCAACTCTGTTGTACATATTAGATTCCATGTCAAAAATGAAGTCAAATGAGGAGGAAGATCTATGTTTTATTTCAATTAACAAGAAAACATTTGGACCAAATAGTCCATCGAAAACTGACTACTTTCTTCTCAGCATATTCAGGGAATATTCAGATAGCCTCCTATTATTCCCCCCCCCGCACACACACACCACCCCTATTGCCCACCTACCCACCTGATCCATTTGAGGCTGCTGTGATCCAGTCTTCCCATTCCAAAGGAAGGGAGATACAGGCCCTGGTCACACGGAGCATTAGCCACGCTAGAGAGATGGAAGATAGGCGGATTTTCCGGGTGCGATCTCACCGCCACATCTGGGAAGCGTAGAGCTCTCGTGGCTCAACCGAGGCTTCCCGCGGAAGATGCACGGCAAAAAACTAGTACCTCAGAGGTACTAGTTTCCGGAAACTGCGGGGCAAGGGCGGGCATCTGATCGTGTTTCCATCCGGCGCCCACCCATGCCCCATTGCGAAAAGGGTTCCCCCCCCCCGAAGTCTCCAGGGATGTGCACAAGCACCCAAAGGGGCATGCGCATACTTCAGGTTAAAAAAAAACAACACAACCCCGTTTGCCATGCCGCGCCGCATCTTTGGCGCGTCGTGTGATCGGCACCTCCCCCCTAACCATGGGACCGCGAGGGGACACCTGATACCGCAGTCGCGCATTATTTCGCTGCGGGGCAAACAGCCACGCCTCCCCCCCACGATATCCGGCCCGTGTGATCGGGGCCACAGATGAACAAATAATATACATCTAAAGGTGTGCTTTGGAGAGGGAAGAGGGGGCATCTGTTATCTTCCCCCCTCTGTGCTTCTGATCTGGGAGGGTAAGGAAGCGAGATTTCTCCCCCACCCTCTTTGCCTGCTCCTGATTCTCTGCAAACTTGACCTCCAATCTCTTCGCGTCCCCCCCCAAGCCTTCTGCACAGAAAAATGCATAGCTCAGAGAGGCTGAAAGTGGCTCCCACCTGAAACGAGTCCCCACTACCCACACTGGAGTGGCCTGAGAACCCACAGCCTGCCTAGGTGGGGGGACACGGGTGTGTGTGAGGCAAGCCTTGTGAGCCGCAGGAGAGGACTCCAAGAGCCATATGCAGCTCGTGAGCTGCACTTTGGCCACCCCTGGTTTAGGCCATGTGGGGGAACTGCGTTCATTAGGTCTGAAAGTTTTTATTCCTTCAGGAGGACCACTTAAAATGAGTGTCCCCACACCTAATAATTGTGGGCATAGGTTAGGGATAAATGAGTAACTGCAGCCGCTCAGAGACCCCTTAGGGGGTTAGAGTGGGGTAGTAAGCTGAAATAAATAAATAAATACATTGATAAAAAGTTATATTTGTCTCATCAATAGTTTCTCTCTTTAGGTGTATCCTTTTCCAGTGATACTTTGAAGAAACCAGGTTTAACCAGTTATTGAGTAATTGAACATTATACACACACACACACACACACACATGCAGACAAAGAAAAAAATACCCAAACACAAGGAAAAAGAAACAGAATAATCTAAGACTATGGTATAGAGATGTTTGTAAAAACAAGCAGCTATCCTTTATTTGTTTCAAGCTTTGCTATAGAAAGTTATCAAGCTTAAGACAAAAAGATGCTTGCTTAAAGAGAAACCATTGTACACTTAATATTAACCTGGCAAGGATCCACAGGCTAAGCCAAAAGGATGTCAAGAAGATTGATGCAGTTGAATAGAAGTTTAGTTGTGTCTTCCATGCAACATAGTTATTGTGTGCTTTTAAGTTTTTAAGGAACTGTGTTTGAAATTAACGAGCTACTAACAAGCAGAAAATTGGGAGATGTTCCAAAAGGTTTATGAAAACAAAATAATCATGCACAACTGTTGTTCGCTAGAAGCCAATTAAGAAAGTACAACATTTGTATTAGACAAAGAAAACCCCTATTAACCAAAGTACGAATTTAAAAGTTTTTAAAACTCCTTTTTAATGAATAAAAATATTCTAGGGGGTCCAAAATAAAAACAGATAGATACAGTGTATCTATAAAAGCTTTATGTCATAGATCACTTTACAATATTAGAAGAGTGCTTATAGAAAGTTAATATTTAAAATGTGCTATAATTCTGTAATTCAATGTACCCTTTGTATATTTTTATGGAAATAACCTATAGAATGACTTTTATAAAGCAACCATTTTTATAATGAAAACATCTAAGTTTTGTACTGAAAATGAACTCAGCCTTAGAAGAAGAGAAGAAGAAGAGATTGGATTTATACCCCGCCCTTCACTTGGAGTCTCAGAGCGGCTTACAAACTCCTTTCCCTTCCCCTCCCCACAACAGACACCCTGTGAGGTGGGTGGGGCTGAGAGAGGTCTGACACAAACTGCTCTTTTTCAAGGACAGCTGTGCCAGAGCTTGTGACTGACCCAAGGTCACATCAGCAGGTGCAAGTGGAGGAGTGGGGAATCAAACCTGGTTCTCCCAGATTAGAGTCCGCACACTTAACCACTACACCAAACTGGCTTAGAGTTAATTCAAAGGTAAAAGGAGTCTAGGTAAGCAGCCAAAAGAATAAACACATGTATAAATCAATATTAATGAGACAAGCACCTGCATTGTGGAGTTGAGACGTGGCCAAGTAACATCTGTTTGTCAAGTATGTGATTGATGACTGACCAGACAAAGAAATTTTAACTGAGCATGTGCAAATGATGTCAATTATGATGTAAAATGAGGACGAGCAAGAAGAACATATAAGCAAGATCTTTGCTGTCACTCACTGAACATCCACGCTGAATTTTTTAGCTGTGAGTTGTTCCTTTATTCGAATAAATCTTTTTCCTACCCTTTATTGCCTGGAATTGTCTGTTTCACTGTGTGGTTTATTGGCTAGCCACACAAGTCAAAGAACCTTCGCGCCCTCAGGGCGTCGCTTTCAGTGATATCATGTGGAAGTGACGTCATCACTCTGGGGACATCATGTGGTGATCCTCTGGTTTTTGTGCAAAACTCTGTGGTTTGAGCCCAATTTTAGAGGCAAAAAGGGGGAACAAACTTAACCCAGAAACCCAGGATCAAGAACCTAAAGAGGTAAGTCCAATAGAATAGAGGGCCAACAATCAAAACTTAATATATATAATATAAAAATACATGTATTTATTAGCAAAGAATTAAAAAACATATAAGGGCCCAATTACACCTCATATAAAAATACCAAAATCATACACTTGAGGGCCAATGGACTTGACCTGATGCGTTTCATCCTGTTTAGGCCTTCTTCACAACATAAGAACATAAGAAAAGCCAATGTTGGATCAGGCCAATGGCCCATCCAGTCCAACAATCTGTCACACAGAGGCCAAAAATACCAGGTGCCATCAGGAGGTCCAGCAGTGGGGCCAGGACTCTAGAAGCCCTTCCACTGTTGCCCCCCCAAGCACCAAGAATACAGAGCATCACTTGCCCCAGTCTGAGAGTTCCTATCTATACCTTGTGGCTAATAGCCACTGATGGATCTCTGCTCTTCCTTCTTGAAGCTGTCCATGCTTGTAGCCGCCGCCACCTCCTGTGGCAGTTAATTCCATGTGTTAATCACTCTTTGGGTGAAGAAGTACTTCCTTTTATAATATTTCTTCATAGGGAAAGTGTTCCAACCCTTTTATCATTCGAGTTGCCCTTCTCTGCACTTTTTCCAATGCTATAATATCCTTTTTGAGGTATGGTGACCAGAACTGTACACAGTACTCTAAATGAAGTCGCACCATTGATTTATACAGGGGCATTATGATACTGACTGATTTGTTTTCAGTTCCCTTCCTAATAATCCCCAGCATAGCATTGGCCATTTTTATTGCAGTTGCACAGTGTCTCGACATTTTCATTGAGTTATCTACTAGGACTCCAGGATCTCTCTCTTGTTCGGTCTCTTCCTTTTTGGACCCCATCAACGTGTATTTATAGTTAGGATTTTTGGCTCCAATGTGCATCACTTTGCACTTGGCCACATTGAACCCCATTTGCCACT
Organism: Gekko japonicus; assembly: GCF_001447785.1. Lineage (NCBI taxonomy): Eukaryota > Metazoa > Chordata > Lepidosauria > Squamata > Gekkonidae > Gekko > Gekko japonicus. The sequence continues at coordinate 181,226 of NW_015164711.1, read as the reverse complement.
TGGCGCCCACTCTCCCATCCTCAACAGATCCCTTTGGAGTGCCTCACAATCCTCCCTGGTTCTCACCACCCTGAACAAATTTAGCCAGTTCACTGCTTACTCCCAACTCCAAATCATTAATGAACAAGTTAAAAAGCATCGGACCAAGTACTGATCCCTGCGATACCCCACTGCTTACTACCCTCCACTGAGAAAATTGCCCATTTATACTCACTCTCTGTTTCCTATTCAGAGGTCAAACACAATGAGGAACAAATTGTCTTATACCATAATACAATGCAATTATACAACATGGATACAAAATGGACCAGAAAGGAATGGTTCCTAAGTGAAACTACTAGGCACAGAATAAAAGTATAAACGAGGCCTCCAAAGATGCAATCACATGCCAAATGATATTTTACTGATGATAATTTCTGATCCAGAAAGTGCCTTCCAGTGATTGTTTAGTTCACTAAAGGGACAATTGGGCCCTTATATCTTTTTTCATTCTTTGCTAATAAATACATGTATTTTTATATTATATGCATTAAGTTTTAATTGTTGGCTTTCTACTCTGTTGGAATTAGGTTCTTGAGCCCAATTTAACCATAGAGTTTGACCAAAACCCAGAGTGTTGCCGCATGGTGTCCCCGGCATTATGATGTCACATGTGGCAACATTGCCTTGCCCCCCACTCCCAGAAAGCTCTCTCCCACCCCACTCCCTTGCGGCATGAGGTAAGAACCTGGCACCCCTATCTCATACATTATTGATTTGGTATCAAAATTACCTTAATTTTTCATTCCAATGAGAAGATGAGCTACAGTAGGAATAGTGTTACCTTTTCTGTGACCTTAGAGCCGTTTATTTCAATCTTGATTAGCTGCTAAAATACTCTTATTTCCATTTGTTCTTGAAGCATAGAGCCTATTGTTTTTCCTTTCTGAATTTCATCTAACACAAAGCATGTTTGCTGAAGGCCCTATTATTTCCCCTGCACAACAGGCACTTTATATATGTTTGCATTACATTTTAACATGTGTTAGATTGATGATGTATTACATTTTTATAACTGCTCGATGTTCTTTCAGAAATTGGATGCATGATATTTCCTTATTGAAGGATTTGTGTATGTAAATTTGAAAAAAAATCAGCAAGGGTTAGAGTAGTTTGCTTGCTTGCACAGTGGGTGTAATTATTTCTCCTATTAGAATATATGTATCCACATATAATAGAAAATTAAAATTAAATCAAAATTAAATCAAGGCATTAAACAGTTTGAGTCTGTTCACACACATCAACACATGCATGAAATTGTCTTATACTCAATCAGACCATTGCTCCATAAGTGTCTGCATTGTCTATTCAGACCACTGTTCCCTCTAAGCTGAGTTAGTGTGAGCTAGCTCACAGTTTTTTAGCTTCCGGCTCACACATTTTTGTCTTAGCTCAAGAAGGAGGGCTCCAGAACAAACTAATTTATGCAGTAGCCAAATTGCTCGCTCACAACTTTAATGCCAGGAGCTCACAAAGTAGAATTTTTGCTCACAAGACCCCACATCTTAGAGGGAACACAGATTCAGACTAGAGGAGGCTTTCCAGAGTCTCAGGTAAAGGTCTTTCACATCACTTACTGCTGATCGTTTTAAATGGAGTTACTGGGGATTGAATGTGGGATCTTCTTTATGCTAAGCAGATGTTCTGCCACTGAACCATGGTCCCTACCCTGCTCAGTTTTTAGTATCAGAAGCTTTAGTATCAGAAGCTGAAGTGAAATATGGGGGAACCGGAAGTGGTGTGACAACTTTGGACTGCTCCGGGAATGGCTCCCGTGTAACAGCCAAATCGCTGGTCTTTTTAGGGACCATTGAACATTCCTGTAGGTGAGCTCAAGCAGGGGGCTTGAACTGGGCACTCCCGCTTGTGGTGGTAGGTGGGTAGAGCCCAGATCGCCCCGATAGAAAAGACCTGGTGAGCGCATCTAATGGCAGCTATTAGTGCCCAGCCGTGATGAACCGGCACAAGCAGGAGACCTGATACTTCATACAACTTGAAAAAGAAAAGACCTTTGTACTGTGAGAGCACAATATCTGAAGAGCCATTGTGGGTTGAAAGCCCGTTTAAACTTTAAAACCCTGAGTAGAAGAAAAAGGAGAGGTGGATATCCCCCCCCTTCTTTTAGTGGCTTGGGAAATTGTAGAACAGTGAGACAGAAAATATTTGGGGCTATAAAGAGACTTGGTTGATACTTGACAACAAACCCTTTAACAGAATATATTAAAACTTTGACCACAGTTTGTATTATAACAATTATAAATAACTTTAAAAAGTGAACCTCTTTTGTTTTTCCTTGGTTGGCATGGACTAGTATATTTTATATAAGAACTCCTACTTCCTTCCTCTTCTCCCTAATTTGGGTGGGCTATTTTTTTTTAATCCTGGATTTCTTTTCTTAAGAATTTCCATTGGATTGCGTTTTTATAACATTTACTATATTTGGATATTATTCTCTTTCCTTTTGTAACTTGAATACCTAGGATTTATCTGTTTGGATTACAATTAAGAATTTCTTCTTTGAAATTTTGGATTTATAAGTGTTTTTTTCCTTTTCTTGTGGAATATTTGTAGTTATTGCTGTCCTGTGAAGATTTTCTATTGGATTACAAAGATGGCTATTTTTCACATGTGGATTACAAATGGAGACATTTAAGTCTCACTGGAAGAAAGAAGATGGACATTTCTCTTAGAACGTCATTTCCGAGTGACTTGGTATTGTTTAGTCTCTTCAAATAGTAACCACAAAATATAAACTGTTCCTTTAGTAATGTAAATAACTTGATAAGTTTTTTTTATTTGCTTAGACTGGGAAAGGTTATTGTATTACTGTGACAGGGAGTGTAAACAAAAATAAGGGCTTTGTTTTTGAAATGGAGGGGTGAGTGATTCTCTGTTCTTAATAGAAAGATTAAAATATGGCTAGAGGCACAAGGAAAGGTTCTGGAGGACCATCTCCAGGACAAACGAAATCTGTGGCCACCAATTTAGCTCAAATTTTAATAAAGGACTTACAAAGTCTGATTCAGGAGGCAGTAGCAGCAGCTGTGGATCCTATTCAAGTAAAACTAGATTCACTTGCCCAACAAGTTACTACACAAACTGAAGAGATCAAGAAACAGATTGCAGATAACAAACAAGAATTGTCTGCTTTGGTGAAAACAACTAGTATGCTGAAAACTAAATCTGAAGAAACAGACTTTCAAATCCAGGCCATGAGGTCCAAGCAGAATACTATGGAAGATTCTCTTATAAAACTGGAAATTGATAAAGCTGCTTACATATTAAGATTCCAGAACATACCAGAGAAAAAGGATGAAGAAATAAAGATTGACATGGCCCATATTCTTGCAAAAGAGGTATACAATGAAATTGATGTGGGCTATAGAATGCCTTCAGCTTACACAAGAAAAAATAAACTACCTATAGAGGTACATGTGAGATTCCATTAAGAGCTATGAGGGATGTGATTCTTAATGCTGCAAATGATACTTCTCTCCAAATAGAAAATACAGAGATTAAAATATTAAAAGAGATTCCTTGGAGAGTACGAGAAAAAAGGAAGGATTATATGGATCTTGCAAATTGCAAGTATACTAAGAAAAAATGGAATTTCATACAGGTGGCTGCTACCAGAAGGCATCCTCTTTACCGTCAAAGGGAAAAGGCACAGAATCAACTCAATATTCAAAATAGAAATAGAAGATTTCTTCAAAACATATGGAAATTACTTGGAAACACAGGAAGAGGAACAGAAAGACAGAAGAAGTAGTTAAGGATTTACAAGGATTCCTGTATTTCCATGATGCTTTGTGCTTTCATGCCAATAAAGGTTTTGTGTGTGTGGATTTACAAGGAGCAACAGGAACTACTGGACAACCTCAAAGGTCTAAGAAAAAAACAGTAAGGATTGTACCATCGCAAATAGTCATGAGACTTCAACAGAAGAATAAAGATGGCATAGAAAACCAATCACAGGATGGATAGAAGAAAAATAAAGCTAATCTCAATTAATGTCAATGGATAGAATACACCCCAAAAAAGAAGATGGATATTTTTGCAATTGAAAAAGATGCAATTGAACGTGATATTTTTGCAAGAAATGCATATTAAATCTTCAAATCAAAGATATTTGGAAATGAAGAAGTTTGGAAAAGTTTTAATCTCTTCAAACAAAGAAAAGAAAAAAAGAGGCCAAGTAACATATGTAAAAGAATACTTACATCCTGAACGAATATATAATTCTGAAGATGGCAGAATCCTGATGGTTCAAATTCAAAGACAAGCTACAACAACTTTGATTGTTAATATATATGTGCCTAATCAACATCATGAAAATCTTACCATCTCTTGCATGACCTTATATCAAAACAAGATTTTGAAGAAATGTGTTTGATTGGAGACTACAATGCAGTATTTTACAGATCTCTAAATAGAAAAACAGAAATTGGAAAACAGAAACAAGGCAATGAACTTCCTAAGAATTTTTTACAGCTTGCAGAAGAATACAATTTGGTGGATTCCTGGAGAGCTAGAAATCCTAAGAAGAAGGACTTTACATACTATTCTGCAAGACACAAGCCATGGTCAAGAACAGATATGTGCTAGATTTCGACAACAATTATAAATGTCTTGATGGAAGCAGAGATATTACCAGGAACATTTGCAGATCACAATCCTTTACTCTTGACATTACAAGATTCACCAAAGAAGAAAAGATAGACTTTGAATACTTTTCTTTTGAAAAATGAAAAATTTGTAGCAGACTCTAAAAAGGAATTTCAATTTTTTTCAAACAAAATATCCAATCAGACATTTCCATTCAAGTTGTATGGGATGCATTTAAGGCCTATGCAAGAGGTTGGATGATTAGAGAGGATGCTCATATTAGGAAACAAAGGCAACAAAAATATACAAATTGGAGAACAACTTAAAAAAGAAGACAAGATGAAACAAAATCCCACAACTGAACAAACATGAATTAATATAAAGATGTTACAACATCAAATTAATTGCTTACTAACACAGGAAATAGCAAAAAAAAATTACCTATGCAAAACAAAACTATTTTGAGTGTGCAAACCAACCAACTAGATGGCTAGTCCATAAACTATGGAAGGAAAGAGCAAAAAGACATATAAAGATACTGAGAGATGAAAAAGGGGAAGAAAAAAATATACCAAGAGATTTGAAAAAGATTATTGAAACTTTTTATGAGAAGTTATACCAAAAAAAAGAGGCCACACAGGAAGATGTTAAAGATTTTTTTTTAAAAAAACAGGACTTTAAAAAATTTACAGAAGAACAAAAGACAAATTTTAATGACCCAATCACTGTTTCTGGACGGCTTTCCGGCTGAATTTGATCAAATTTTTGAAGACCAACTAATAATGCCTCTAAAATATGTAATACAAAATATTATAGTGGAAAATAAAATGCCAGAGACTTGGAACGAAGCCTTAATTACTCTAATACATAAATAAAATGCGGATGAGAGAGAAATTAAAAATTATAGACCAATTTCATTATTAAATCTATGCCTCTATTTTGGCAACAAGACTGAAAAGAATTTTGACACAAATAATACATCAAGATCAAGCAGGCTTCTTACCAAAAAGGCAACTCAGAAAGAACTATATTAAACATCATTGAGTATTTTGAAGCCCACCCAGAGAAACAGATGGCTCTGGTTTTCTTAGATGCCGAAAAAGCCTTTGACAATGTCAGTTGGAACTATATGTTAGAACAACTATTAGCTTGGCAATGTGGAGAGGAGTTCTATATAATGATTAGAGCAATCTGTACCAAACAACAAGCCAAAGTACTGGTTAATGGGGATTCATTAAAAATATTGAAATTAAAAAAGGAAGCAAACAAGGTTGTCCACTTTCCCCGTTACTTTTTATTTTTGTGCTTGAAACATTGAATAATATGATCAGAGAGGACACACAGATTAAAGGTCTGAAAATAAGAGGAGAATAATATAAACTACAAGCTTCTGCAGATGACTTGGTCTTTATTTTAGAAAATCCAATAGATTCTGTGACCCAACTTTTGAAAATGTTACAAGAGTATGGTTAAGTGGAAACGAAATAAAACTTTCTAACAGAGAAGAGTATGGTTGAGTGGCTGGACTGAAAATCAATTGTAATAAAACAAAGGTTCTAACGAAGAATATGACAAAAGAACAAACTCATAAACAGCAAGAAAATTCAGGCATTGAAGTCCAGAAGAAGGTTAAATACCTAGGAATAAATTTAACAAACAGATGTAGTTTGTTATTACAGGACAACTATACAAAACTTTTAAAGGAAATTAAGAATGATTTGGAGAAATGGAAAGATTTGCAAATAACTTTAATGGGAAGAATAGCCGCTATAAAAATGAATATCTTACCAAAGTTTATCTTTTTATTTCAAACAATTCCAATTATTCAACCAAGAATCAAGTTAAAAGTTTTACAAGATGCAAAAGAAAAAGGTGGATTTGCTTTACCGAACTGGCTTTTATATTATAAAGCAGCTGCATTGACTTGGGTGAGAGCAGACTTGCTGGATAATAAAAATCAACTAAAGACAATAGAGAATGTTAAAAAACAAGATATACATTTGAGTTGGTGGGAAAGAGCAAAATTAGAATCTAGATTTGTTAAAGATAAACAAATGGATTTTTATGAAAAACCAATTGAAATACATAAAATATTAATCTATACAGTTGATAAGCTTATTAAGAAATTTTATGTTATAATGTTAGAAATTAAAACACAAGATGAAGTGGTGAAATCTTATGGTTAAATGGGCACAAAATTTGGGGTATAATATTGATTTAGACCAATGGTCCAAGATATGGAAAACAAATATAAAAATTACTAAAGCAGTTTCTTACAATGAAAATATTTATAAAATGTTTTATAAATGGTATATTACGCCAGATAAGTTATCCAAATGTTATCGAATGATTGTTGGAAATGTCAAAAAAATGTTGGTTCCTTTTTTCACATGTGGTGGACTTGAGATAAAAGTAAAACTTTTTGGGCTTGAATACATGAAATATTGCAAAAAATCTTAAAAAGCAATGCATCTTTTGTACCAAAACTCTTTTTATTGAATATACTTCCACAAAATTGTAAAGAACAAGACTCTTATCTTATTTTACATGTAGTTACAACTGCTAGAATATTGTACGCTAGATATTGGAGACACCCTCAAAAGAAGAAATAATAAATATTTTAGTTTTTAGAATGAATGAAGTGGCTTTTAAGACAAGGGTTGTGTTCACTTAGAAGTGTACTGTGAAGATTATATATAATATAATTACAGCATTAGAGAAAGAATTCCTCTGTATTCTATAGACATGTACAACATGTACAGCTTTCAAAGATACGTTTTCTCCAAAATTAATATGTTCTAAAAGTACATGACCCTGATCTGGATAGCCCAGGCTAGCCCTATTTTATAAGCCCTGGTTAGTATTTGAAGGGAGATTACCAAGGAATACCAGGGTCGGTATACAAAGGCAGACAATGGCAAACCACCTCTGAATGTCTCTTGCCTTCAAAACCTCACAGGGTCTCCATAAGTTGGCTGTGACTTGACAGCAAAAGAAAAGTATATGATGATGTTACTTTATTGAAGAGTTTGGTTTTCGATGCTATAAAATTCAACTCTGTATCCAAGTATGTTGTTAGCTCTATTGTGACAACATAAGAATGTTTCTGCCCAAACAATGGCGTCTTCCACATGGGACTGGGATATTGTGGTTTCTCCATTGTTGCTGTGGCTGTAGATGAAGCACAGCAACAATAGGGCTTCCAAGTGGCAAATTTCCCTCCATTTGCTCTGCCCCAATCCCCCAGCAGTGGCCACCACTACCTCGGGCCACCAGGGCTTTGCATTTTTTTAAAAAAGGCACTAGAATATTGTTATAGTGATATAACTATAGGTGTAGCAGGTTCTCTGAATTCCCAGCTTTCATTTTTAAAAAGTAAGTCTATAGACTGTTCTGTTACAATGATATGCCTTTTTTCTTATATCTCTGCAAGTGAAAAGGCTTGAGATATACTTTTAAAAAATGAAAGCGGATAATTCGGAGAACTTGCTACCCCTATAGTTAACATTATATTACTATAGCAATATTCTAGGGCCTTATTTTTTAAAATGTAAAAGCCCTGGTGGCTTGCTATACTACACCTGTTGTTACAACTGCACAGCAGTATAATGATGTTCTAGTACCGATTTTTTAAAAAAAATGTAAAAAAAAACCCATTGTGGGAGGAGGAAATGGCCATCATGGGAACAGGATCAGGGAAAATGACTGACATGGGCCAGAAAATCTGGATTTTCTTATCTACGCAGCAGACATTTAGGTTTTACTGTGATGTTTCCCAAAATTTCAGAGTAAAACATATGTGAGAAAGTTGTGGGGAAATGGGGGGAAATGCTTCCAAAAAGCATTGAACTTGGGGCAGATGACTCATGTAGAGGCCACCAATAATTTATTGAATACCACAAGTTGTTTTCTATTTTCAACTCATTTTTTCTTACCTGTCAAATGACAAAACTTAAACTTGCTTGTAGAAAAATATGGCATTTATCCCTCTAAATTCTATAATATCATATCAATTCTATAACTATGCAAAATAGTGCTATTTATTTAGTTAGTTATTTATTTCTCCCCAGTGGGGACCCAAAGTGGCTTACACTGTTCTCCTCTTCTCCATTTTATACTCACAACAACCCTGTTAGGTAGGTTTGTCATATGCTTACTAAGTTATAAACAATTCATGTATGCTGTTAATACAGTAAAACAAGTATTTCATAATTATATTTCTACAAATTGTTATTTTTTTGTGGTGGGAAACACTTGTTTACCCCATGTTTTAAAAATTTGTTATATTTTATATCTCCATACATTAGTAATTTCTCTGCCTAATAGGTATCATTGTTAAATTGGGCCTTAGTTACAACATAACAACTGCCTGAGGGAGGCAACGAGAACGGTCGCACCAGGGGAGAGCTCTCATGTGACGGCCAGATCGGCAGTTCTTATAGAGGGGTTTGGGGGATCCTGAACTCTAATGAACTTCCTGGAGAGGAGCTCATTGCAAGAGGCTTGACTTGGATTCCTCGTGCGCGGTAGCAAGTGGGTGGAAATCCGAGAGTGCCCCAACATAGGAGCCGACCAAATGCACCCATGTCAGACATGGGTGCCTAGTTGTTTTCCCCCCCCAATTTTGGATTAACATGTTCAACATTTAACAATCAACCAACAAATCCATTTCTCTTTAACTCCTACACCCCCCCCTGATGGCTTCCCGCAATGCTTCCCCCTGCCCACAAACATTTTCTAATTTCAAGGTAGCAATTTTACTTACAGTTCAACCATTTCTACATTTCAACCCTAACAATTATCTAAATACAGTATAGTGTTTTTAACATCCCAATTTCTTTCTAAATATTCTTTAAAATCTTTCCATTCTTCAAAGAAATCTTTATCTTCCTTATTATTCAGCTTCTTTGTTATTTTGTCCATTTCTGCCATATATAGAACTTTTTGTATCCATTCCCATTTATCTGGTATTCTCTCCTGTTTCCAAAATTGTGCATAAGTCATTCTTGCCGTGGTAATTAAATACCATAGCAATGTCTTTTTTTGCTACATTTACTTCTTCCATTTTTAACCCTAGAAGTAGTATCTCCGGTTCTTTCTTAAAGTTACATTTCAGAATTTTTTGCATTTCCTCATGTATTTCTGTCCAATAAGTCACAGCTTTATCACATGTCCACCACATGTGGTAAAAAGAACCTTCTTTTTTCTTACATTTCCAACATTTGTTAGACATATTTTCATTCATGTATGCTATTTTCTTTGGAGTCATGTACCACCTATACATCATTTTATAACAGTTTTCTTTTACATTAGTACATATTGATATCTTAATAGAATTTTTCCATAAATATTCCCAAGATGACATCGTCACCTCCTTATTCATATTTACAGCCCATTTAAGCATTTGTTCTTTTACTGACTCATCTTCTGTAAACCATTTTAACAAAACCTTGTAAAATTTGATATCATTTTTCCCCTTTTACCTCCCACACTGCTTCTATTTCATTTTTTTCCTCTCTAAAGCCATATCTTTTTTTATCCATTCTAAATAAATCTACAATCTGTGCATAGTTCAACCAATAATATTCAAAGTGTAGCTCCTCTCTCTTTCTCATCACAAAGTCTTTTCCTGCTTTTTTCAAAATGTCTCTGTATGGCAACCAATCTTCGCCTTTATGTCTCGAATATGGTGTAATTACTTCTGCAGGAACAATCCATAATGGTCTTGCTTCATAGAAAAATCTTCTGTATCTCAACCAAGTCCCGTATAGCAACCTTTGTATAAAATGATGATTGAAAAAGTTATCCGCCTTTGTCTTTTCGTACCATAAATAGGCATGCCAGCCAAATCTGCAATCATGTCCTTCCAATGCCAACAGCTTTTTATTGTCCAGATTTATCCATTGTTCTATCCAAGTAAAGCAAATTGCTTCGTAGTAAAGTCTGAAATTCGGTAACTGAAATCCTCCTCTTTCTTTATCATCACAAAGAATTTTCATTTTAATCCTTGGTTTTCTTCCTGCCCAAACAAACTTTGAAATCTCTTTTTGCCACTGATTTAGCACTTTAATTTCCTTCAATATCGGGATGGTTTGAAATAGAAACATTAAACGAGGTAAAACATTCATCTTTACCACCGATATTCTTCCCAACAGTGACAAATTCATAGTATCCAATTTTTTCAAATCTTGTTGAATTTTTATCCAAAGTTTCTCATAATAATTCTTATAAAGGTCTATATTTTTCATTGTCAATTCAATTCCCAGATATTTCACCTTCTTAACTACTTCACATTGTAGTTGTTCTTGCAATTCGGCTTGTTGCTGTTTTGTCATATTTTTACATAGCAATTTTGTCTTATTAACGTAAAATCCTGCCAAATCTCCAAAATCTGTTATTCGTTGAATCAAACGTGGTAAGTTATCTCTTGGGTTTTCTGCTAGAAACATCACATCATCTGCAAACGCTCTATATTTGTACAAATAACCTTTAATATTCATACCTTTTATGTCCTTATCTTCTCTTATCTTTGCCAACAATATTTCTAAAACCCATATAAACAGTAATGGGGATAAAGGACAACCCTGCCTAGTTCCTTTTTGTACTTTAAAATATGAAGTAAGGTCTTTGTTCACGTTCAATGCCGCTCTTTGATCCAAATATATTGCCTTAATAATATTTATGAAGGGTTGACCTATTTCCATTTTCTCCAACATTTGAAACATAAAGTCCCAGTTTAAATTATCAAAGGCTTTTTCCGCACCCACAAATAAAAATGCAACTTCTTTTTCTGGGTGTTTATCATAATATTCTACAGCATCGATCACCATTCTTAAGTTGTCTCTGATTTGTCTATTTGGCAAAAAACCAGCTTGTTCTTCTGGTATTACCTCTTTTAAATATTTTTTTACTCTCTCGGAGATTATTTTAGCAAACAACTTATAATCATTATTCAGGAGTGAAATCGACCTATAATTTTTGACATTTGTTAAGTCTTGACCTACTTTTGGAATTAGTGATATATTGGCTTCTTTCCAAGTCTCTGGTATTATTTTAGTTTCTCTTATCTCATTCGATAGAAGTCCAAAAATTGGCGTCAACTCCTCTTTTAATTTCTTATAAAACTTTGCTGTAAATCCGTCTGGTCCCAGAGCTTTCCCCAGCTTTGTGTCTTCCCCAGAGGGGAAGAAATTGGAACCTCAGCCATAACATCAGTGAAGAATAACACCGTGAGTACGCTTAAAGGCAACAACAACAGAAAGTCTACTTGCTTAATGATAAAGCCCCTTTAAAGTTTAAATAGAGAAAGGAACAGAGGGGTGAAGAACTCTTTCCGGTCCCACCCCCCTTCTTCCTGCAGCGGTGACAAAGAGAGCTTCAAGTGCTCCTTAAATGGCTTCCCGGGCAAAAAAGTAAAGAGAAGGCTTTTGTCTGAGACTGTAATAATTTTCCCCTGTTGGAATAAAAAATTGGAGAAGAACTGGCTTTAGCTGCTTTTGGACTTAAAGATTATTATTATTATTTTTTTTAAAAAAACAGGACTTAAAAATTTTTATAGAAGAACAAAAGAAAATTTTTAATGACCCAATCACGAGGCCTGGACGGCTTTTTTCCTGTGAGCATTTATGACGGTGGGGTTTTTCCCGTGGGCTTTTTTCCTAGAACCACCAGGACCAAGCCAAGTTGTGGCAAGGGCTGCATCTTGGCCTGTGGCGTAGAAAGAGGCAGCGGTGGGGAGAGCTGGAGGACCACCACTTCATTGCCTCAGGCACCGGCAAAGGGGACAGGGCTCGGCCCGGCTTGGCTGAGATGCCTCCTTCCCTCCCTTCCCTCGTTGAGCAAAGTGAAGGCCGGCAGGCATCAGTCAGCAGAACAGGTGAAGCGAGCTGCAGCTCCTGGGGCATCCTGCAGGTAGAGCATTGGCTGGGGTGGTTATAGCTGTGGCGGTTGCCCTCTCGGCTGCAACGGCTTCTCCTGGCGTTCCAAACAGCAGTGGCAGCCTCCCTAGGGCTCTCCAGCACATTCTCCCAGCTTAGTAAGCACATTTTCTGCGCAGGCGCAGTGAACGCTATTCTACTTTTTGGTTGTTTTAACCTCCCCCTTATGTTTTTTTTAAGTTTTTAGATTTTTCCTCAGACCTGGTGAGTGGCCCACTTGTGCAGAATAATCTCTTTTCCTTCCATGTACTCCCGATCTGTGCTAATAAGCACATAGGGGGCATGCTGAGAATTAGATATATAGGTAGGGTATAGAATGCTTTAGGGGGAATTCATGCTTCTTTGGTTATTCAGTTTATATAAACATGAAAATGTTCAGAGAGGTGGATGTCACAGTATGACTAGTCTCATGTCTGGAGGCATGTCTATACTCAAGGATTTGAAAAAGTAGAAGTGTAACATTTGTGTAGCAAGGAAGTCGATTAAATAAACAGAGATGGCTTAATTTGGTGCTGTGCTGATACAAAGTATTTCTTTGTCATTGTGGAAAAAGTATTGGCTGAACTTTTACGTTATGATATATATGTAGTCAGCTACCAGAAATTAGATGTAAGCAAAAGAAGACAATATTCTGGCTAAGAACTAAAATAAATAAATAAAACAGTTCACAGAGGAACATGAAATTGGGTACATTCAGTGCTAGCATAATAATTGCCTAGAACGAATAATAATGTTTATAAAGGGAGACCGCCACATTTTCTTTGTTCACTGATTTAATGAATAAATGAATTCTGATATGTGGATTAAAAAGTGTCCTCAATCAAGTAGCAGGGTTTTGTTTTTTTAACGAAATTGTTTTTAAAACATACTGGAGAAAACTGGAAGACAGGTGTGCAAAAGAAGTGTTCTCTCTTCTCTGTCTTGCTCACGCAGGAAGTTATACATCTCCAGGTGAATGTTTGGGGGGCACGTGCAAGCATTTTCTGAAACCAGTGTAGGGGGCAAAATTGGAGTCTACACTGGCAGGGGGGCAATTGGCAGCAGTGTTCTGTTGAGGGGACTGCATGATTGGATACATTTTGTTGGTTAAAAATTGCATGGTTCTTTGACTTGGACATTTTAGAGACTGATCTAAATTAGAAAGGGGCTGCTGTTGTCCTTATTTTGTGGTAAGGTGCTGTACAGCCCATTCAGTGAGGCAATCCATTACCAGAAATATAAAATTAAAGAAAAAGAGAAGAGAACATGCACCTGTAGCTGTGCCCTCTATGTCAAATTAGTAAAACCATTTAACATTTTTGGAATTTGTTACTTTTCAGTCTCAAGGATGCAAGCCCTAACATGTCAGTCAGGGTGGACTGTATTTGTTTGGGTGTCTTACCTTATCCATCAAACCTCTCCCCCTTCTTTCTGAAAGTGTTTCAGAGGCCTGAGGAAAAGACTGCATTCAAATAAACACAGCAGGAGCCAGGTTCACTTGTCACTACTTCCTATGGTGAGGAGGAATGAGTCCTCCACAGGGCTTTCCTGCCTTTCCCAGTGATAAAGGAGAGGGCAGAACCACCACCCCCTATATCGGAAAGCCTGAACACCAGGTTGTGACGTCATCAAAGGTAGTCATAACAGTCCCTGAACTCTGCAGTTGCCAGCTACTTTCACAAGTGTTTTAACTTGCAGTTTCTTGTGTACTCAACAAGATATTCTCTTGATTCTTTCACTGCAGTATTCACACTAGCTCACAGTGTAACTGAGTTCATTTTCCCTTGCATATTTGAGTGTATGTTTCGTATAATTTACAAGCATATAATAGGGGAAAGTGGTGGATATCTGTTGTATGATGGTATCTCTCCTTATAATAATTCAGTAAGACGCAGACTGACGCAGAGGAGAGAAAATGCGCACTGTTAGTGTATCACCGGCTGCGCTGTCCCTCAAAACCTTCCCCGGTGTCCATTGGCCATGTCCCCTAACCCCGCCTCAGACACAGCTTCACGCCTCCGACTCTTCAGGCTGGGGGGGGGAGTGCAGAGCGCGCTCAGAGCCACAGGACCGGACGAGCGGCCGCCCAGGGCCGGCGCTCTCCTCTCCCGCTGCCGCCTCCTCCTCCCCTTCCGACTGCCGCCCGCACAGCAGGGCTTGCTGCTGCCTTCGGGGCTGCCGTGCTCCTCCGGCTGAGCAAGCCCGCAGGTTTCTCTCCTGGCCCAGCCCGGCTGGCCCACAGTCGCCGCGCCTACACATCCTGCACGGAAAGGGGGCGAGAAAGAGCGGTGGCTGCGGAGCCTGCTGCTGCCTCCCGCTGCTGGGGCCGCTCCGGCCCCACGGAGCCTTCCGTATTCCCCCGCACTTTGGGGCGGGGGGCTGCGCGGGCAACTTTCCAAGCTCCTGGCCCTTAACGTGGTGAGTGAGCGATGTGGGACCTGCATTGAATGCTTTGCTATGGGGCCCCTCGGCCCGGCCCTGCTGTCTACCTTTCTTTCCCCACCGGCCCACCCACTCACCCTACCTTTCTAGGGGCCCATTGTCTCCGGTCTCCGGCCACAATGGGCTTTGCTCCCTAGTTGTCACATAATACTAAGAGTTTAATAACTTTTGATTTTGAGTATTACTTTTTATCTCCCATTGACACAGCATGAGATATTAATATGTACAAACTCATACTTAGGTAAGACGTTTTCACATACAGTAAACTTCAATTATAATCTCCAGTTACCAAAAAAAGCAGCTACACTGCGTATTGGTGTACAAAGTTCATGTGAGTACATTCACAAACGTTCAAGGGAACCAACAAATGTAATAGTAAGACAGTACAACATTCAATCTTCCTATGGAACTTCTTTTGAGTAAATTAGAGGAAAATATAGAAACTTCACATTGTGGCCTTCAATGAATCTAAATTTCACCAGTTGTCATTTCAACTCACGTTGTTGCGGTTCAGGGGCAAATTAATGTGGAAGGCAACTACATCACTTCTGCAAAGTTTTCAATTTCCTGTGATGTCGGTGCCTGACAAACCTCCATGCACCCAAGGCTTTGTTCTTACTTTCCTACTCCGAAAGTCATTCATAGGCATCTACTGCTCCTGGATTGTTTCACCCTCCTTTGCTCCAGTAACAAACCAGTTAAGTGAACTGTTGTCATTTCCATTTCAAAGGAAAGAGAGATGAAGATAAAAGAGCAGCGAGGAGCCCAAGGGTGCACAACAAGTTCATGGGTTATCGGAAATGTCTCTCCCAGCTTACAGGCAAACCCTCTAGCTGTTGTACAACACAAACTCCCTGGCTTCAAAGGCTGCTATTCTATTACATTCTCCCCAAAAATGTACAGATATTATCCATTTGGGATCCTGCCTATTTCTCTGCCACACATTGGAGAGGTATTGTGAGACCCATCACCCTGTCACCAGGGCAGAGTCCTCCAGTTCCAAGCAGCCTGGAGCTGAATCCAGACTAAATGGGCAATGTCAAATGCCCCCCATCCACTGCAGATTTCCTTCATGCCATTCCCTCAGGGTCCCCTATCCCCCCAGAACAGCATTTCAAGCAGATCACTAGGCTGCAGTGGGAAGGGTGGGGGCAGGAAAGTTCCATTCTGATGATGGAAAATTTAGTTTGACTCTATGAATGGATGAACACAGGCCCGCCTTATACTGAATCAGGCCACTGGTCCATCAAGGTCAGTATTATCTACTCAGACTAGCAGGAGCTCAGGTGGAGGTCTTTCACATCACTTACTACTTTATCCTTTTCACTGAGATGCTGGAGATTGAAATGAGGACTTTCTGCATGCGAAGCAGATGCTCTACCGCTAAGCCACAGCCCCTCCCATAAACCTATCCCTTCACATGCATGCTGTGCACACTGTTGGCTAATTGTGCTCATTGTATATTGTCAACCAGTTGCTTTGAGTCTATTCCTGGCAACTGCCACAGAAAAGATGGGGAATGATCAGAGGAAGCCTGAGGCTCTTCTTCTGATTCTCCTTCATCACAGATGGAAGCAACTTGCCTGCTATGCAGGAAGAGGAAACAAACCCACCACTAGAACAAAGTTCTATTCAAGGCACGAGTTTTCATTTGCACATACACTTCCTCAGATACACTGAAATGGAAATTGATAGTTCATATATATAGACATTGTTATATGCTAATTTGCTGTTCACCTATGTAGAGGCATGTGTGTGTGTGTGTGTGTGTGTGTGTGTGTGTGTGTGTGTGTGTGAACAGTTAACTTCCATTTCAATGTCTCTGAGGAAGTGTGCGTGCACACAAAAGCTCATACCTTGAATAAAACTGTGTTGGTCTTAAAGGTGCCGCTGGACTCTAACTTTGTTCTATTGCTTCAGACCAACATGGTTGCCCACCTGGAACAAGTCCATCACTGTCACTGCAAAAGCCAGCCACTTTCAAGGAGATAGAAAAGGCCAAAAAAACCTCTGGCATTAGCCAGGACATTAAAACAAACCCTTCGCTTGTTGACTTAAAGCATTCCCCCATGATCCATCTTTATTAAGTTGCCAGGTTTGTGCACAATTTCCATGGGCACCAACATTCCTGCCAGATCCGATGATGAATGTAGAGTGGAATTCAGTCTCTCATTGTGACCCTCTGAAATGCCAGCCTCATGGGGGGAGAGAATAATAACCTTCTCTTTTCTGATTGGCAGGGCACATAAGCCTTTACAACATGTCCCTGAACCAACGGTAAAAGGCTGGGCCAGCAGCCTACCAAGACTATTGATTAAGGAAGAGGTCCATATGCCAAAGATAACAGAAAACCAAGTGTGTATCCACACATCTCTGGCTATTGTACTATAGCAATCATTCGCAATTGGGTTAGATTTGTTTACACAGGAATATCCAGTTGCAAATGACTGCTATAGCACCAAGACCCCCCCAACTGAGTCCTTCTGATCGGCTGCCTTACCCCCCCTTCCCATCCCACTCAGGTCAGATTAACTTTTTCGAGCCTCCCCCTCCCTCCAATCTCTCGGTATTCCATTCCAAAATGAGGGGGGGGGGAACCCTGATTTTTGCAAGCGTCTCTCTTTTGCAAAGACGGGGGGAGGGGGGAGGGAGGGGAAAGGGAAGCTTCGGGGAATCACCCACCACGTCCAGAGTTCTCCAAAAACAAGCAAGACGAATCCTCTTCCTTCCGAGAAAATAAAGACGACCACTGTGCAAAAAAACAAAACAACCCCCCCCCAAACCCCCAAACCAACTCCAGAAAGCCTCCCTCGTTTTTGCAAAGAGAAAACCAGCCCGGGAGAAAGAGACCAACGTCGTCTTCTCCTGCTCGAGTTAGCCACACAGGGAATGTTATGACTACCCTGGTCGCCATTGCTGTGACGTCACGACCTGGTGTTCAGGCTTTCCATCTATAGGGGGTGGTGGCAGAGCACCCTTCCCTTAGTTCTCTCTCTACCACTGACTGATTCTGCGTTGGCTTTTCCCTCTGTTGTTTTGCGAAACCCATGTTGGAACAGAAATTCCCCTCTGCATTCCATGCTGTTTTCACTTCCTTCGATCATCAGATTTTATGGTACCCTCCAGACTGCATGTCACTTTGACTTTCTTTGATAATCGGATTTTATGGTACCTTCTGCATAGCTTTCTGGCTTTTCAGGGGTGACTTTGCAGTCAGTATGGCATTGCTCCGAGGTATTTGAATGTGGTTTTGAGCTGCACTTTTCCCTCCCAGTTGAGAAAATGTGAAGTGAATGTTAGATGCAGAATTGCCCACTGTGGAGAGGAAATTGCAGCCTTTGGGCATTTCCTGTGAATTTGCTAAAATTGAACCAGTATGAAGCTGGCCCCAGGATCTGCATGCTGTGGGGAAGTCTCTCCCCATGGCTTGGATCTACCAGTAATTCCTGAATATATCTGGGATTTTCTCAGGATTTTTTTCGGTTTTCCCAAGATCCATGGCTAGCAGATTGCTCCCTGCGGCACAGCAGCTTCTGGGCCTGGCTTCTTGTGCAGCCCAGTTTAAACCGGGCTACATGAGAAGCCAGCCCCAAACCAAGCTGGCGGGAACAGCTGATCCTTGGGCTGTCTTCTGCAGTCCCCTTTAAACTGTAAAGGAACTGTAGTAGAAACCTGACAAACAGCTGAAACCCGACAAACATTGCTCCCTCCTCTCTGCTGTTTTTGAATCAACCAGTAATTCCTGAATATATCTGGGATTTTCTCAGGATTTTTTCCAGTTTTCCCAAGAAAACCTGAATACATTTGGGAAGCTGAAATATAGGTATTTTTCAGGTGCAATTTCAGCTTGGGTAGATCCAAATGCACACCCCTAATACAGACTCTGTTTACTGTGAGTCTTTCTATCTCTAAAAAGGAAAGCAGAACCACGGAGGGGGTCAGGAGCTGTTTATATACAGCTGTTATTTATTTAGCAAAGCATCTTTCCACCCAGCCAAACCGAAGCAAATAACAGTGTATGCATGGCGCCATCCAGGGCAGCATGAGCCAGTACTTTGCAGGGATCTTAGAAACCAGAAGTTGCTAGCTGTTCCAGCAGAAAGTGATCAGAGATCTGCTGATGGATCATGGACTACTTTGGGAGGTTTTAAATTTTTATTACAGATGCTGAGGGAGGGGGAATCAATTTAAGCACCACTTGTGTTAATGGCTGTAATGACTTCTGATGCTTTTAGCATCCAGACAGAAGATTCCACAGTGGGCTACCAGACTACTGTAACAATAAGAGCTTTCGAAGTGACTTGACATTGCAGGTCAAGGCCTTATTTTCTTCAGTTCTGACTTGCTTATTTAGTTCTGTGACTGAGAAGTCAGTGTGGAGCATTTACAGGGAAGATATGGAGGTGTAATTCTGCTCCTGTTTAAAAACATAATTTGTAATATCTTGTTCAGTTTTAGGTGTACATAATGAATTTAGAGAGGAGTGGAATAATTAATTGCAATCTTTTTTCTTGATAAAATTCACAATGCAGAAGAATATGTGTAACAGATTCAGTCACTTTTCTAGAACAGGGACAATATCCCTTCTGCAGTGGCAATTGAGAAAATCTGCCAAATAACACTGTGGAAGGAAATGCATCGAAGCGTGCTCTCAAAAAGGTCCATCTATATCTCTCATAAATGATATTCGAGAGGTATGAAGCTGATGTATAATTCGGCCACGTTTTCAAACTGCTGTAGTTTATAGGGAGCATCGCTTCATCGTTTTGAGATTTAATAGGTGAATGAATCAAAATTCTGTTGCAAGAAGGATGTGTGGGATAAGGACCCCCAAACAACATGTATACAAATCTGAGTCTCTGGGTGAGCATGTTGGGACTGCCACAAGGCTAATTGTGTGATGTATCCCAGCAGTACTCATATAAAGGCACAATTTGTGAGAACTTGTATAGATGTACCTCTTTACCTTTACGTGTGCTGAAATTGTAAAAGCACTATGAATACCATGTGAGCAAAAGGCTTTGTTTCTTCATTTATACCTTGCCTGTCTCCCCAGTGGGGAACCCAGTGCAACTTCTATCCTTCTCGCCTTCATTTAATCCTCACAGCAACCTTGTGAGGGTTGATACTGTGTGACTGACCCATGGACATACAGCAAGCTTCTGTGGTAGAATGGGGACCTGAACTCGGGTTTCCCAGATCCTAGTCTGTAACTCTAATCATTGCATCACACTGGCAGAACACACTCTTTATTATGTTCTTTGTTCCCTCATTTGTATGAAAACACAATGTACAGAGAAATGGTATTGAGGTGCCTAAAGGAAAGTCTGCCATAGTCTCTCTTCCTCGGGAGAGGGGTTTAAAGATTCCTTTGCTGGTATCCCAGCATGTACAGGAATTATTTGGTTGATGTGGAGCCAACGTTGTGGGCAAATAGAACCTCAGTCTGATCAGGCAGTGGCCTCAGCACAATCCCAGGGTTACATTTAAGGAAAGTAGGTTCAGGTTAAATTGGGTTAATTTTGTATTGTGTGACATGGTTTTCTGTTTACAAACATTTTTAGAAACATATTGGAATAATTAGCAGCCTATTGCTGTTTGACAACCGATTCTTTTCTTTTCTTTTTAGTTTGTGCAGAAGCTTATAATCCTGATGAAGAGGAAGATGACACTGAAACAAGGGTATGTTGTGCTTTTCTAGTCTCAGGAGACAGATTTT
Organism: Gekko japonicus; assembly: GCF_001447785.1. Lineage (NCBI taxonomy): Eukaryota > Metazoa > Chordata > Lepidosauria > Squamata > Gekkonidae > Gekko > Gekko japonicus. Next base: position 160,505 of record NW_015164711.1, on the reverse strand, counting down.
TAAAAAATAAGGGTACATTATGCATATATTATAAACTGTTTAAAAAGATTTTTCTTTCATAACTCATATTGAATGTCCTTTTAATAGCAAAAGCAGATGTTTTATTGGTAGTATATCATTTTTCTTCAAAATCTCGAGGAAAGCTGATATTTTAAGGGAAAGTGATAAAATTTATTCATCTTCAAAAAAGATTTGCTGATTGGTACTATCAAAGACAACATTCAGTCGGGAACCAGCCTGCTAATAGTCTGAGGCTAGTCAGCGAAGACCATTAATGGGCAATGGCCAGCCAAGGGATACCAGTGCTCCTGGGGAGGGGAAAGTATTGCGGTGGGACCAGGCAAAAATGGAAAGGAAGGGAACGTAGACGGGCTCGGTCCCCTTTGAGCCTGCGTCACATCCTGAAGGTAGTACGTAGTAGAGCTAGAATTATTGACCCCTCTCCGCCATTGGTGTTGTGCAATGCCAGGTCCATAAATAATAAGACCACGGTCCTTCATTACTTTCTGTCAGAACAGGACACGGATCTGGCATGTGTGACCAAGACCTGGGTGCAAGATGGGGAGACCGTAACTCTCTCCCAGTTAGGCCCTCCTGGACATGTGTTTCCTCTAAACTGAGCTAGCGTGAGCTAGCTCACAGTTTTTTAGCTTCTGGTTCACACATTTTTGTCTCAGCTCGGGAAGGATGGCTCCAGAGCAAACTAATTAATGCAGCAGCCAAATCGCTTGCTCACAACTTTAATGCCAGTAGCTCACAAAGTAGAAATTTTGCTCACAAGACTCCACAGCTTAGAGGGAGCATTGCTCCTGGGTTCTCCTTCAGCAATCCCAGACTAAGGGGCGGGGGGCAGGAGTGGCTTTGTTCATTCGGGAGGATCACACCTTCAGAGTACTCCCGCCGATGAAGCTCACCGGCATAGAGTGTGCTGGCTTTGTGTGGGAAGCCGGGGAGAGTTTGGCTGTTTGGCTCGTGTACCATCCGCCCAATGCACCAGCAAATAGTCTGCCATCCCTGCTAGAGGCCGTTATCAGGCTGGGCACTGGAGCATCCTAGACTGATAGTCCTGGGTGACTTCAATGTCCATGCCAACGATGCGACCTCCACGCAGGCAATGGACCTGGTGTCCCACTAATCGAGCAAGGCACATGCTCAATTTGATTGTTGTGGCGGGGGTTACAGTGTACTGAATTATTGCCATGGCAGTTCCATGGTCGGACCACCATGCCCTGAAGGCCCGTGTGAACATGGCGCCTTGACCCTGTTTGGGCGGCGAGCGTATTTTAGCTCGCCTGTGGAACCAAATGGACCCTATGTGGTTCCAAATGGCCCTGTGGGATCCGATGCCCCCTGGCGGCTCATTGGATGAGCTTGTCGAGGACTGGCAAAACTGAATCTCGGCAGCCATCGATGAGATCGCTCCCCGACATCGTCGGCACCCCCGCCCTAAACTCGCTCCATGGTATACACAGGAGCTGAGATCGATGAAGTGGGAGCTTAGACGGCTGGAGAGACAGTGGCGATGCGCTCGGGGTGAAGCAACAAGAGCATCCTATAGGACGTTTATGAGATGCTATGAGATGGCAGTCACTGTGGCAGTGAATTCCATGTGTTAATCACTCTTTGGGTGAAGTACTTCCTTTTATCTGTTCTAACCCGACTGTTCAGCAATTTAATTGAGTGCCCACGAGTTCTTGTATTGTGAGGAAGGGAGAAAGGTACTTCTTTCTCTACCTGCTCTATCCCATGCATAATCTTATAAACCTTGATCATGTCACCCCTCAGCTGTCATTTCTCCAAGCTAAAGAGCCCCAAGCGTTTTAACCTTTCTTCATAGGGAAAGTGTTCCAACCCTTTTATTCTAGTTGCCCTTCTCTGCACTTTTTCCAATGCTATAATTTTATTGCACACTGTCTCAACATTTTCAGTGAGTTATCCACTATGACTCCAAGATCGCTATCTTAGTCAGTCTCTGCAAGTTTGGACCCCATCGATGTGTATTTATATTTAGGATTTTTGGCTCCAATGTGCATCACTTTGCACTTGGCCACACTGAACCCCATTTGCCACATTGACGCCCACTCGCCCATCCTTGACAGATCCCTTTGGAGTGCCTCACAATCCTCTCTGGTTCTCACCACCCTGAACAACTTCATTTAATTTGCAAATTTAGCCACTTCAGTGCTTACTCCAAATCATTAATGAACAAGTTAAAAGGCATTGGACTGAGTACTGATCCCTGTGGTACCCCACTGCTTACCACCCTCCACTGAGAAAATTTCCCATTTATACTCTCTGTTTCCTATTAATTAGCCAGTTTTTGATCCACAAGAGGACTTGTCCTTTTATCCCATGACTATTGAGCTTTTGATGAGGAAATTTATCAAAAGCTTTCTGGAAGTCAAGGTAAGCTATATCTATTGGGTCCCCCTTGTCCACATGTTTGTTCACTCTCTCAAAAAGCACTAACAGGTTAGTGAGACAAGATCTTCCCTTAAAGAACCCATGCTGAGTCTGCCTCAATAGTTTTTGTTCATCAATGTGCCTACTAATTCTTTCCTTAATAACAGTTTCCACCAATTTACCCGGTATCGACGTCAGACTGACTGGCCTGTAATTTCCTGGATCTCCTCTGTAACCCCTTTTAAAGATGGGACTGATATTAGCTACCTTCCAGTTTCAGGAATGGAGGCAGATTTTAATGAAAGATTACAGATTTTTGTCAGGAGATCCACAAGTTTACATTTGAGTTCTTTCAGAACTCTTGGATGCATGCCATCCGGGCCTGGTGATTTATTAATTTTTGTCTATCAGTTGTAGGACCTCCTCTCTCATCACCTCAATCTGACTTAGGTCTTTCAACACCCCTTCTGGATTGTTTCAGTCCACTCAGCCTAGAGGAGGTTGACAAATTACTCTCATCTGCTCGCCCAACCACTTGTAGCCTCGACCCATGCCCATCATGGCTAATTAAAGCTGGCCATGATGGGTTACAAGGTGCACTATGGGAGATCATCAACAAGTCCCTAGTAGAGGGACTGTCCCTAGTGCACTAAAGGAGGCAGTGGTCTGTCCTCTCCTAAAAAAACCATCCCTGGATCCGGCCGAATTAGTCAACTACCGGCCGGTATCAAATCTGCCCTACCTGGGCGAATTGATCGAGAGGGTGGTGGCGACTCAGCTGCAGGGTTTTTTGGATGACACCTCTGTATTAGATCCCTTCCAGTCCGGTTTCTGACCAGGCCACGGGACAGAGACGGTCCTGGTCACCCACACAGATGACCTCCGGAGGCATCTGGATCGAGGCAGTATGGCAGTGTTGTTGTTAGACCTGTCAGCAGCGTTCAACATGATCGACCATCAACTACTAATCCACCACCTCTCTGACACCGGGATTCAGGGGTCTGTCTTGGAATGGCTTTCCTCATTCCTTCAGGGTCGGGGACAAAGGGTGGCCATTGGGGAACAGCTATCCGGAAGGCATTTCCCCAGTGTTATTTAACATCTATATGCACCCCCTTACCCAGATTGCCCGGAGTCAAGGGCTGGGTTGTCATCAATGTGCGGACGACACCCAGCTCTATCTGTTGTTGGACGGCCAGTCAGACTCTAGTCCGGGAGATCTGGGCCTGGCATTGAAAGCTGTGGCTGGTTGGCTTAGACTGAGTCGACTGAAATTGAATCCGATGAAGACGGAGGTCCTGTGCTTGAGCCGGGGCGGACCAAGGTTAGGGATCACACTCCTGATCTTCAATGGGGCGCCTTTGGTGCCAGCGCCAGAGGTTAGGAGCTTGGGAATGCTCCTGGATGCCTCCTTAACGATGAAGGACCAGGTAGCAGCCACTGCGAAGTCTGGCTTTTACCATCTGTGGCTGATTAAAAGGCAGACTTCGCAGTGGCTGCTACCTGGTCCTTCATCGTTAAGGAGGCATCGTTAAGGAGGCATCCGTTAAACCTTCCTTGAACGCAACGACCTGGCGACAGTGATCCACACAATGGTCACCTTGATATTGGATTACTGCAATGCTCTCTACATGGGGTTGCCCCTGTCCCAAATCTGAAAGCTGCAGCTGGTGCAGAATGCGTCAGCGAGGTTGTTGTTGTGTTTTCCTATATGGGAGCACATCCAGCCTGCCCTAAAAGCACTGCACTGCCTGCCTGTAGCATACCGGATTCGGTTGAAGGTGCTGGTTCCTACCTTTAAAGTCCTATATGGTCAGGGACCGATCTACCTAAGGGATCGCCTTTCCCCATATGTTCCCCAGAGAGCTCTAAGATTGGGATCCCATAATCGTCTGGCCCTCCCAGGCCCTAAAGAAGCCAGGCTGGCTATGATGAGGGCCAGGACCTTTTCTGTGGCGGCCCCTTGCTGGTGGAACGAGCTCCTGGATGACATCAGGGCCCTGCGAGACCCTTTAGAGTTCCGCAGGGCCTGTAAAACGGAGCTCTTCCACCAGGATTTGGACTAGGGTGCCGCCTCCCAATATTGTGGCCCTGGCCCTAACATTAGCATGAACCTAATAACTAACAGCCTGGCAAGAACTCAGTCTATGTGGCAGCTGAAGATTTGGATGCCAAGAGAACGCCATTACCGTTTACCAGCGTTTATGTTACTAGCACCTATGATTTTATGCTGTGTGTTTTATTTAAATTTTGTGTTTTAATCATATCTTCCATACACACACACACACACACACACACACACACACACACACACGTTCTGTAAGTCGCCCTGAGCTGTGCAGGGAGGGTGGGATGCAAATTTAATAAATAAAAAAATAAACATTTCAAAATATTATGGGAAGTTTCCTGGAAGATGGAGAGAAAATCATCTTAACTAGGTAAGCTACAAGAGATTACTGATCAGGGTCTCCTGTGCTGTCCTTTGCTCTTGTTCTAAGCAGCCATAGGGACCTGAATATTACTGGGAGGGACTGGAAGAGGGATTTACCCTACTTCCCCTCCATCATACCACTTTACTGATCTGAATCAACCCCCTCCCCCAAATACACTTGGAGTCTCATTTCTTCTTTTTCTTACAAGGGAAACTAATCATTATTAGTTTGCTTTTACTAAACCTTTATGAAAATTTAGTAGGTCCAGTGAAGATCAGATAGCCTTGCCTTTAGGAGCTCGAGTCAGTGTTGGGCTGATCTTATATTCACAGTGGCTCATATGCTCTTGCAATCTGCCATTCTTCCATTTTTGATGGCCACTGTGCACAGTGTGGTGTAATTTTTAGTTCAGATTCGCACATTGACTGGAATGCTTCAATAAGAGATCTTCCACCAAGAGTCCTTGTTCTGCAAAGTGTTCTAATCAAGGTATATTTCTCATTGATACCTTGCAAGGAATGAAATAACTAAAGGCTGTGAGAAATGATGCATACGTCAATTCAAAGTTGCTACTAGGCCAGGGGTGGCCAAACTGCAGTTCAGGAGCTGCATGCAGCTCTTTCACACAGTCTAATTTGATGTTAATAAAAAGCAAATTTGCATATTTTTCAATAAAAATGTGTGTGTAATATTTGTTCATGTCTTGCGGTTCTCAAACTTCTGATGTTTATTCTGTATGGCTGTTGCGTTAAGCAAGTTTGGCCACCCCTGTACTAGGCATTTTCCAGGTGGGTAGAATGGAATGTGGAGCGGAGCTAACTCATTGAATAATAAAATGGGAACCTGGTTATCCTCATTTACAATGTTTGAATATGAAGTTCTGGGAAAAGACTTACACAGAATGTGGTTTCTTTAAACGCAATGGCAATGTAATACCGTTGGTTATTTCTGTAATTTAATATGTGGATAATATCACCAAACAGAGGTGAGATTATTTTTGTTTTAAAAAACTGCTGCAGGTATGCCAATTTGACTGTAAGTGTGATATAACTTCTCAGCAATGTTAATTGAGGCTGTCCTATGGGCATGACCTTTTGTAATTATTTTTAAGACTGCCTTTTAAAAAGAAAACAAAATAACAATCATTTCTTCTAGATTATTCACCCCAAAACAGATGATCAAAGAAACAGACTTCAAGAAGCCTGCAAAGACATCCTTCTATTTAAGAACCTAGATCCGGTAAGATTGTGTGTTTGTGCATGTGTGCCAGGCAGTAGAAATGAAAGCAAGCACTAATGAAAAAATTCTCTCCCAGAGAAATTCTGCTATTTGGGGCCACAGTGCAGTTTTGTTTCTTTAACCAAAAGGTATTATGGAAGACTTGCCTCAGTATGGATAGCAGGGACTGTGTTGTCTGTATCAAAAATATCAATATTGTATAAACAGACTTGTTATATGTGTTGTCGAAGGCTTTCACGGCCGGAGTTCATTAGTTGTTGTAAATTTTCCAGGCTGTATGGCCATGGTCTTGGCATTGTAGTACCTGACGTTCTGTAAGCAGCTGTGACTGGCATCCTCAGAGATATAACCTCAGAGGTATAACACAGAAAGATGTGAGAATAAAAATGGTAGGCAGGTAATTTATATCTACTCAGGAAGGTGGAGTAGGTCTGAGTATCTTATAAGAGTTTTCCAGGCTGTGACATCTAATGGAGGCGCTTCCCTGAGGAGGTTCTTTTGAATATGGATTGGCTGCTGAAATTCTAATCTTATCTGTAGTACTATTGTGAGATGTAGAGCATTTTGTGTTTTTCAGGACTGGAAACCATGCCTTATTTATTTTTAAACTCTCTTATTTCCTGTTGAAATTGTGTTTATGTTTATGAATTTCAATGGCTTCCCTGTGTAATCTGACATGGTAATAGGATGTATTGTCCAGCATTTCAGTGTCTTGCAATAAGATACTGTGTCCTGTTTTAGTTAGGCTATGGTCAGCCACTGCTGATCTTTCAGGTTGGCCCTGTCTGCAGTGTCTTTCATGTTCTTTTATTCTTGTCTGGATGCTACGCTGTGTGGTCCAGACGCAAACTCGTTCACAAATGCAGGGTATGCGGTATACTCCTACAGACGTGAGGGGGTCTCTTCTGTCTTTTGACAATCATAGCATCTGTTGTATTTTTCTTCTCACATTGACACAGAGAGTACTCCATCTTTCTGTGTTATACCTCTAAGGATGCCAGTCACAGCTGCTGGCGAAACGTCAGGTACTACAATGTGAAGACCACGGCCATACAGCCCGGAAGATCTACAACTAAAGACTTGTTATATTTTGTTTTCAGATCATTTAAAATAGGCTTTATATATGATTATGTGTTCATATGAACTTTACTTGAACGTAACAAATTTTAGCTGAACAGTGATGTTGCTTATTTGTTTGTGCATTTACATCTATCTTAGTTAATATAATTTCTGAATTCAACCCTCATTTGCATCTGTTTTTAACACTCCCATCACGTTTGTTATATTCAAGCTTTGTGCATGAAAGCAAACTTGCACACACTTATCCGTAGTTAGATGAAGAACTCTTTATGTGCAAACACAGAGCTTTTGTTAAAATAGCAATTGTGGTTATCAGCTGTTCAGAAATAGGACCAAGAGGAACTGGATTCGGTCTTTCCCATCTTTGCTGAGCAGCTGAGTGTGATTACTGCTATTCTCAACAGCTGCTGCCTATATGCACAGCTGGGTTGGGACTGTGGAGTATTAATTTAAAGGCTGTAGGACACACAATGCAAGGAGAGATAAACAGTCTGATACTCTGACAGCACAGTTGACATGTTGTAGGTCCTGCTTGAATTGTCCATTTACAATGGGTGTTGGAATCAATTTGTCAGGTGGACATCCAGTGAACAAAAGGTACTAATGAGTTAATGAAGGCATGGTTCAGTTATGATTTTAGAACATAAGTATAACCATTTGGTTGACATCCATTCACCAATCCATCTTCTGCAAGGTCCTAGTTTCATACAGTTGTATGGCCTGCGTTACTCCCATCTTTGTTACATGCTAGTGCTTAGTTGTCCTGTGGTTTGTGAGAAAACGGTGTTTGGCCACTCCCAAGAGAACTTTCCTCTCTCTCATGCTTGTTAGCAGCCCATTTTTTCAAAGCCTGGGTTGTTTCTTCCCACCACTGGATGCCAGGTGCAAGATGGCCTGGCTGATCCATGTGTCTGGGATAGCTTAATTAAGTTAATTAAGTTAATTAATTAAGTTAATTAATTTGACTGGTAGCCAGCATTTAGAAGAAGAAGAAGAGATTGGATTTATGCCCCACCCTTCACTACCTGAAGGAGTCTCAGAGCAGTTTATAATCTCCTTTCCCTTCCTCTCCCCACAACAGACACCCTGTGAGATGGGTGGGGCTGAGAGAGCTCTTTTGAGAACTGCCCTTTCAAGGACAGCTCTGACAGAACTATGGGTTGCCCAAAGTCATCCAGCAGCTGCAAGTGGAGGAGTGGGGAATGAAACCTGGTTCTCCCAGATTACAGTCTGCACACTTAACCACTACAACAAAAGATGCCTAGTTTTAGCTATGCATGTGGTTCTGGATTCTTGCAAGCGTTACTGTGTGTGTACTGAAGGCCCAGCTGATGGGAGCTCAGCATGCATTTTCTGTAAGTTTGATGCTTTAATAAAAATCTCCATGAAAGCAAACCTTGCTCTCTCATATCATTTCCTTGGGCTTTCTTTGAATCTGGAATAACAATATAGGCATCTGTGACCAATTCTTGATGAACAGCTACTAGAGATGTTTGAGGGTATGGGAGAGAACAGAGAGAAGCACAGCTGTATCCTCCCAGGGAGGTGACTTTCCCATGGTTCCAAATTCTTTCAGCAGCAGCCAAGATGATTGAACCATCCTTTTCCAAATCCAGGTCTGCTTTTACTGGTCCAGGATGGATGCTAAGGCTTTGAAGTCCACTTACAAACTTCTCTTTTCCCTTGCAGAAGGGAATGTCCAGTTACCACTCAAGTCGGGGGAGGAGTGTTTTCTCCTAGTGTGCAACTTGTACATAGCTCCTAGTTCTGCGTCAGCCGCAGGTCCCCATTGCCTGACTTACTGGTAACATTTTCTCTGTTACTAACTATAGTCCTATAGCATTCTTATGACTATTCAACTTTGGAGGTCAATCCCAAACACCTGTAGTTTCAGAGCAGATATATTTTACAGCAACATTCTTCTCGAAGAGAAGAAGAAGAGATTGGATTTATACCCTGCCCTTTACTACCTGAAGGTGTCTCAGAGCAGCTTACAAACTCCTTTCCCTTCCCCTCCCCACAACAGACACCCTGTGAGGTAGGTGGGGCTGAGAGAGCTCTTGACAGAAACTGCTCTTTTTTCAAGAGCAGCTCTTATCAGAAGTACGGCTTGCCCAAGGTCATCCAGCCAGGTGCAAGTGGAGGAGTGGGGAATCAAACCCGGGTCTCCCAGATTAGAGTCCGCGCACTTAACCACTACCATACAATATCTTCTTTCTTGGAAAGTTGTGTATGGCTTGTGATTTCAAATTGTGTCTGTGTGTACAATTGTTTTTATGTAGTATTGAAATAAATTTGTGTGAAGGCTGAATTCCTCATAAATAATTACAAAACCCTGAAATACTTTCACTTTGAGGTCCAAAACAAACGAACAGTTGCTGCTTTGTATAAGATCCTTCTTAGAAAGCATGCAAATGTTGATTTCTGAATTAGTCAACCATTTTGCTTCACTGTGCACTTATTTGCATAATATGGGAACACAGCAGCATTTATACTATGATGTGCTAAAGAATTTTATGGCATTAGCAGGAATAATGAAGCCTCTGGCAGTATATTGACTGAGCTGAATAATGACTGGGTAGGGGAGGGATCTTTGGAGTTAAAGAAGCTTTAGCAACTTGGGTGGCCAGAGCTAGAGGGCAGGGTCAGCTGTGGATTTTTAAGATACATAAGATACAAGAACTGGATGCAAGTGGAAGAGATTGGGGGGGACGGGGATGCTGAGGAACAGGTAGAGATGAAAGGATACTGGAAGGAGAAGCCAATAAGGAATATGCACAGGGGAAAAATACACAGCTTAAGGACAGGAGGAGCTCTTTGGTGCTGGCATGAAATGGAAATAAAGCACAGATACTGAGCTGTTAAGGATCCTGGCTGAGAATCTGGATGTTTGAAGGAGGTGATTTATTTGTGAACTATGGGAAGAATAACTAGGTGGTGGTGGAGAAGGCATAGGATTGAGGATTTGTTCTGGTTTTAATGATGTGTTTTTATTGGTTTTAATGGCTTTTATGATGTGATTGTATTATATATGTTGTTAGCTGCCTTGGTATCCCCGACATTCTTCATATTTAATTATTCATTGGTCATGTTTAGTTCAGTATTTAGAATTAACAATATAAAAATTAAAAGGTTAAGTCAGATAATTGGTCTGAACATTTGTAGAATTTAAAGTTTGAACTGAAATAGAAATAGACTACCTTTTCAACCTGTGTTGCTAATTTCCTAACTTTCTTTTTTGAATTTTCCTTAGTTTTCATTGAAATTCTCACCTGGAGCAAATGGGGGTGCACGTGGAGGAAGGGTGGTGATGGTGGTAGTAGCCATTCTTCCCCCGGGAGTTTTATGGGTCCTCTGCTTATTTTTGTTAAATTTGCTCAACAACTTGGTTTGCTTTGCTGCTCACCAATTTTAGAATCTAGCTAGGAGAATGGATGTACTTTTTAGTTGGCTTGAAGAGTTAAATCTCATAGAGACATGACCTTTAAAAGCAAGGAACTCTCTCTATTCTCTATTAACAGGAACAGGTGTCTCAGGTGTTAGATGCCATGTTTGAGAAGCTGGTTGAAAGAGGGGAGCATGTTATTGATCAAGGTGATGATGGTGACAACTTCTATGTAATAGATCGGTAAGTTATTTATATACTCTTGTTATGGTGCAGGCGAGATGGGGGTTGAAAAAGGCTATGTTTTTTGAGTTTGCTTGATCTCTTGACATGGAATTCACATCTCTGCTTTCCTGTGGCAACTTTGTAGATGGCACTGTGCATTTTCTCTGCCACAGTTCTACATGGCAAAGTGGAAAAGGTAAAGACCCCCTTAACTGAAATATCTGAGGATGATTGCAAAAATAAATAAAGGAATATATAAATCAAAGGGTGTTGAAAGTCAGTTTTGTTTCATGTTAACTTAGTGATGATGGAAAGTGTTGTCAAGTCATAGCTGACTTAATGGCGACCCCATAGGGTTTTCAAGGCAAGAGACAAACAGAGGTGGCTTGCCATTGTCTGCCTCTTCATAGCAACTCTAGACTTTCTTGGTGGTCTAACTAGGGCTGACCCTGCTTAGCTTCTGAGGTCTGATGAGATCAATCTAGCCTGGGCCATCCAAGTCAGGAAGTTTTAACTTTATAGCTTTTAAATGTCAGTTTACATAATCTTTGCCTGTTTTGCAGAGGGACATACGATATCTATGTGAAATGTGATGGTGTTGGAAGGTGTGTTGGCACCTATGATAACCGTGGGAGCTTTGGTGAATTGGCTTTAATGTACAATACATCCAGAGCAGCTACAATCATTGCTACCTCTTCTGGTGCTGTGTGGGGTTTGGTAAGTTTATGTTGTTCATAGTCTGCCTTATCCAGGCAGCTCAGAGCAACTGACTTTATAAAATGTCCTATATGGAGACCTAACATGAACTGCAAACTAGTGTGCTCCAGTTGCATTAAGAAACTTGGGAGTTTTACTGTTACTTCATTGTGAAGAAAAGGGCATCTGATTTCTGTGGCCAGGGAGGACCATATGGAATGGATCTGGGTTTTTTTCAATTAAACTTTTTTTCAATTAAACTATTTGCTAACTTCATACTTAAAATAATAAGCTAAAAAAATCACATTGTTGTATTGTATCCCATTTAGCATTCTTTCCCATAAATGAGAAAGTATACTCAGTTATTCCACATAGCAAATCACTGTGCAAATTATCATTTTTAACCTTTTGCATATTTTATACATTACTTTTTTTCAAAATAAACGTTTCTTTTTCTTATAGGACAGAGCCACATTTCGGAGAATTATTGTGAAAAACAATGCCAAAAAGAGGAGAATGTACGAAAGTTTTATTGAGTCGTTGCCCTTCCTTAAATCTTTAGAAGTAAGCTTTCTTATTTTATTATCTTAGTGATTTTAACCAGCGTTGGTTTTTTTCCCTTTTAGCTTCAACTTTTTGAGGGTGGGAATGGGGTCGATAAACATGCATTGTTTTCAAAATCTGAAGTTCTGAATAACACTGTTCATGCCTTACAAATTTACAAGTAATAATGGCATAGTCATATGCATCAATGGTCCTTTTTTATCAGTGCAGTCACAATTTTCATGTCTCTTGTGAATCACTATTTTTGTCATTGGAGGTATCTTTTAAAATACATGTTAATTCTTTATTGGTTATCTAAATACAAAATGCTTGTTCACAGCTTCTTTTCCACCCTCATAAAAGCTTATCCAGATTGTAAATGTTACTGAATATATTTAAGGTATAGGTATTCTAGAATGATAGCTAAATCCATTGTGAGATTCAGTTAAACTTAAAAATATAGCTGTGGCCAATTTACTGAAACAGTTGTTGATAGTCTGGTGCAGGATGGGCTATTGATAAGTAAATGCAGGCCCGTAGCCAGAAAATTTTCGGGGGGGGGGGCACTGGAGGGCCCATGCCCAATGTGACTACGTCACTTCCTTAACTGATGTAGGCATGTGGGTGGGGGGTGCCTTGCCCACCGGGATCTCCTTCTCTGGGCCGTCTGATGGTGCCCTTCTCAGCTGCTTGAAGTTGGAGCGCTGCTAGCCCCAGCCCGCTCCTTGCCCCCTGGCTCAGCTGGTCATAGCAGTCAGAGCCCTGCCGTCCCCTCTGTCATCTTTCTCCCTCCTTCATGGGAGGAGGTGCAGAGGCTCCATGCCAGGCACATGGGAAATGGAGGGGGAAGGTGGGAGTGAAGGAAAGAAGGGGAAAGGGTTACTGGCACTCGCCTCACCTCCCCTATCACGGGCACCCAGGGAGGAGGAAGAAGAAGGTGGCAAGAGCTCGGTCCCAAAGTCTACTGCTCGGTAGTTCCTCCCATTCCCCTTCAGGCACATTCCTGCAGCCACTTGTCAGCCAGGGTGAGGTCCCTAGTGTTTCCTGTGAGGTTGGGAGAGGAGAGCACTGGCCCTTTTCCAGCACGCCGGGTGGGGTAGGGGCTCTTGGAGTTCAGGATGGGGGGCTAGTGCTTGGAAGGTGACACATCAGGCTCACAGCAGGCCTTGGCATCCTCTGGGCTTTGCTTCAGCTTCTCCTTGCCAGCGCCTTTGCCACACTCAGGCTGAGGCAGGCAGGGTAGCAGGTGAGCTTGACCTCCTTTCCCTTCCTGCTGCAGCCTCAGGAGGGAGCTAGCAGGAGGGGAAGGAGAGAGAGGTGTAGAAGACAGCTGCAGAAGCCGGAATACCTGGCAAGGCTCAGCCCGCTGGCTTCCTCCCCTCCTGAGGAGGCAGGGCATATTCATGGGAGGCATCACCCCAAGGGCCCCCCTTGGCTACGGGCCTGAGTAAATGAATACTGTGTACAGCAGTAGCAGAAAAGCCATGGTTTTAGAACTCAAGTAGAAACCCTCAGGGAGTAATACTTGGTGTGAGGATAGGGGTGTTGCAGGTATGAGGACAGAGATGTTATAAGCACACAAATGTGTCTGCTTTCATTGTGAAATGTCAGATGGTTATGTATATTAACATAATCTGCCTTCCCTTTTCGTTAAAGTTTTCTGAAAGATTGAAAGTGGTGGATGTGATAGACACCAAAGTATACAAAGATGGAGAACAAATCATTGCTCAGGTATGCTGTTCACATTTGTAAATTATTCCGTAAATTTGATTGCTTTCTCTTGATAGGTTGGAAAGGTGGGCTGAAATTAACAAAATTAAATTCAGCAAAGTTACGCATTTAGACAAAAAGAATCGTATGCACAGGTATAGGATGGATGCTATCTAAAGAGGAATTCAGGACTGTGATTGACCACAAGCTGAATAGGAGTTCGCAGGGTGATGTGTTTGCAAATAATGCTAATATGATTTTAGCCGTCATCAGTAGGAGCACAATAGGAACTTGGTATGTGCATCCTGGAGAATACTGAAACGACACTTGACCATCCTCTTTGAGTTATCTGAAGGACTGTCTTATCGAAGAGGGCAAAGACTCATTCTCTGTGCTGCTCCAATGGGCAAGACTTGATCTAATAGGCTTATGTTACAGGCATGTTAATTTTGGTTGAATGTTAGGACAAATTTCCTAACAGCAAGAGCAGTTCTACAAGGAATCAAGTACTGGAGCTACTCAAGCAGAGACTGCACAGCCATTTGTGAGGAATGCTGTAGCTTTGGATTTCCTGCACATAGTGAGCAGTTGGACTAAATCAGGGGTGTCAAACATGTGGCCCGAGGGTCGGATTAGGCCCTCAGAGGGCTTCCATCAGGCCCGCAGTGGAACTGGCCATCTCCTGCTTCCAGTTCTGTTGCTGCACCATAGCTTGCTTCACCAGACTCTCTTAATCACGCAGCCATTTCATGTTTTAAACTGGGTCCTAGTTTCAGAACTCGGAGCATGAGATTTCTGTGGTGAATGTCAATAAATCAAAAGTAGGTTTGCAGCTTACAGAGCTGAAGGGCTCTTTTTGTAGCAGGGAACTCCTTTGCATATTAGGTGACACACTCCTAATATAGCCAATCCTCCAAGAGCTTACACTAGCCCCTGTAAGAAGAGCTCTGTAAGCTCTTGGAGGATTGGCTACATTAGGGGTGTGTCACCTAACATGCAAAGGAGTTCCTGCTACAAAAAGAGCCCTTTTAAGCATGTTTTTAAGTTGTAGACTTCAAAAATCTTTTGGGTAATCATGAAAAGTATTCTTTCATAACACACACAAAAAAGAAATGTTAAAAACACGGCTGGCTGCTGCTGGCAGGAAACATGGCGCCCACGTTCCTGTGCTGCCCGACGCTTCTGCTTCAAGGCAAGCCGGACTCGCCCCCGTCCTTGCCGGGGAAACGGGGGGGCCGGCCGAGCCTCCTGCACTCAGTCTCCCTCCAGGAGACCGAGCAGAGCTGCCCCGAAGTTTCGGGGGAGCCCCAAAGAAGCGCTGGGAGTTGGGCGTCCTCGGAGCTCCGAGAAGACGCCCGCGCGCAGCGCCGCCAAAACTTTGTTGGTCTTAAAGGTCACAGTGGACTCAAACTTTGTTCTCCTGCTTCAGACCAACATGGTTGCCCACCTGGACCAAACAACAGTTTTTTTAGACTTTTTTCAAAACCCGGAAACAAAGATGATGCCAACTTTTATTTATTATATTCCCCCAGATGGAGGCTGCCTCAGTGTTAAAATTTAAGCATTGGTTTTACAGAGAGCTCCTGCTTCATCTCTTGCTGTCTCTTCTAGCCTTTTATAGTAGTGTGCCTTTTTCTTTAATTGCCACTCCCTCAGAGAAACAAAAAACTACTTCCTGTTTAGTGAGAACAATGACTCAGCAGCCAGCCTTTGAACAATTAATTTCTGATAAATTGCAGGTCCCAAACTACTGTTTAGTAGAGAATCGCTTGGGTATTTTTTGGGGAAAGGGAAAGATATGCTTTAGCATATCTCGTTAAGTGTTATGGAAATTATAAGTACTTAGTCTGTAGCTGCAACAGCTGCCCTGTGTCATCTCTGTTGCCGTTTTTCGTTGTTCTGAACAGGATGGACAAAGTAAACTGTCTTTTTCTTGGCATCTTCCTTGAGAATGATTAGCAAGCAAATGTGTACAGAAGATACTTCTGCTTTTCATTCTGTGTCTGTTTAATTTTTATAACACCAAGGAGGATTTTACTGTTAGAACAAAGAGAACTCTGTGAAGAGGAATCTTCCAGAATAGGTTTGGGCTGCTCAGGACCTGGCAACATGCTGTGGTCCCCTCTCCCCCCCCCCACTTTCCAGATACTAACTGCTTCCTCTTCCTCCCAAAGTGATATCTGAAGATTGACTGAAGAAAATTACAATTGAATTACATGTTACAGATTCAAAAATATTGCATAGGAGCAGACCTAGCAAACTGCAAATTACTCTAATTTTAATTATATAGTATGTGGGAGCTGCTCATTTGTTTATGAGAAAAGGAAAGAGGTAGTCTCAAACTGTCCTCGTCAGTTTTCTTTCTAGATGAGTATATTGTTGTAATTTGGAATTGTGATGTAATAGGTAAAACAACACTAAGCACATGGCCACATTTTCTGAAGGCCTTCAGCCATTCTGTCTTCTGGTAAACCCACAGTTTGGATATGTACCTGGTTATTGATTTGCCTCATTTTCATAATAAGTGCTGGATCCCTGGATCTGTGCTGTTGGCAGTTTGGGGCAGAGGAAGTGACAACTGTTAAGTGGAATGCATCTAATAGAATCCAAGCCAAAACCTCTCTCCCTGCAAGGAGGGGAAGGATTGTGGCAATGCTAGTTGGCATATCTTCCCTTGTAAACACAGAAGCCTGGCACAGATGTTGTGCTTGTTAGCACAGTGGAAAGTTACAAGCTTATCACCAGGATTAATAGCCGAAGTGATCAACTGTTAATATATTTCTGTGTATTTTACTTTTTGCGTTAGGAAGATGGATTGTCAAAACAGATACATGAGCAAGCCACCAGAAGGATGTTCTGAGTCAGCAGTTTTGTTTTAACTTGTTTGTGCTTTTTCTTGTTAATGATAAATAACATTATCCATCTTTTTAAAAAAACAAACAGGGAGACATGGCCGACTGTTTCTTTATTGTTGAATCTGGAGAAGTACGAATAACAATGAAAAGAAAGGTATGAAATGTCTTGATTTAAACTTGAGGCTTTTTGAATGTTTTTTGACATGAGAAAGAGGATGTATTCATTTTTAATTACCACTTTTGTTCATTGCAGTGTGCAGAACATTCATTTGGCTGTAAAACCTCCATTCAGTAAATGCCCCCATGTGTTTTCTTTCTTCCCTACCTGACACTTCAGGGTAAACAGGATGTAGATGAGAATGAAGCTGTTGAAATTGCTCGGTACTCCAGAGGACAGTATTTTGGTGAACTTGCTCTTGTAACTAACAAACCTCGGGCTGCCTCAGCATTTGCACTTGGCACAGTTAAATGTTTAGGTAATGCTAAATTTTATGTCAGTATTTGCTTTGTTCACTAGTTAAGAGTGATGCCGTTTCTGTTGGTACCACATGTTTTGTGTGGTATGTTGCTTTTATACTATCACATTTCATTCTATCTGTGCATTCTGTGAAATCTATAGGTTAAAACTTACTGCATCCGTCAGTGTGATTTTTGGTGATATCAGAACAATGGTATGCAGTGCAATCCTGTACATGTACACTCAGCAGCAAGTCCTACTTGGTTCAGTGGGCCTTACTCCCATGTGTGTGCTAATATGAATGTAGCCTTAATTGACCATATGGTGAACCCCCAGACGTAGTGCAGCATCTCTCAAGAATTCGTGGAAAGTGGTTTTGTGCTGATTCCTTCACATTAGCCACTTTGAGTCCCATTGCTGGGGAGGAAAAGTGGAGTATAAAACTTATAAGTAAATATAAAAACAGTGCACAACTCTTTTCAACCAATTATTGAGAAGCGATACTACCTTGGAGAACACGCTTTCAGTGACCACAAATATTTAAGCTCTTCTGTTTGTTCTGACAATTTATATTTTGACTGATCACAAACTTCAAAAGATTATGTGCTTTCCAAACAGTAGACTGACAACAAAAGTAATCTGAGCATTTTCAGTACATGCTTTTTATTCAATTGTATGTTTTCTGCTAAATAAACCATATGATGCTAATGAAAGATAAATTATTAAAACTAAAATGAAAGAAATGTAAAACAGCCAGATTAACAATGAGAGATTTTGTACTTTAATTTTTAAAGTAATATACAAAGTCACATATTAGAAAAAACAAGGGTTGATAATGCTTGTATTTTAAAAGCAGACTCTGTATTTCTATTTAGTCTTGAAAACTTTGGACAATATATATCTGGGTTCCCTTTTTTTGCTGCAGACAACCTCTGTGTGCATATGGCATATTATTCCACAGCCCCTTAGCATTGGCTTTTCAGCAGGGGGTGGGGGCTGCTCTGGGAAGGAGATGATGGGAAAAATCTAGTTCTGTGAACTCTCTAATTATGAGAGCTTGGATATGACTCCTTACAATAATCCTTTCAGAACCTAAGAGCTAAGCACAATGTCAGACTTCTCTCTGACCCCAAATTTTAACTTATATTGTTTTGTCTTTCTATCTCTTTTTAAAAAGTTATGGATGTACAAGCATTCGAAAGGCTTTTGGGACCTTGTATGGAAATCATGAAAAGGAACATTGCGAACTATGAAGAACAGCTAGTTGCTCTGTTTGGAACAAACATGGACATTTCTGATCCCAGTGCATGAACTAAAGTACGAAGCCACAAGATCTGTTAGGAGAAATAGCACTGGTAGTGGTTAGTCCACTGGAAATGTATCTATCTTCCTGTAGATGCTAAGCATTTTTTTCTGTGATTTTACAGGGGATTGGGTTTCTTTAGTTTTTTAAAACTTTTTTTTGCCTTTTCTATACATTAAGAGGGCTCATTGAATGGAATAGAGGTGACATCACACCATTTGCCCCATCCTGCAGAAGAGTTAAGCCACCAGCTTCTCAGTTTTCAGGCAGTAGTCCTCAAAATCAATCCTGTCATCCTTACTGGAATTCATTGGGAATTTACAATCTTGTATACAGTTTTAGGATTACAATCCTTCAGCAACCTTTTTTTTAAAAAATCAGATCTTTTTATAATACCTTTTTTAAAAGTTTAAATTAAAGAAGTCCATGGCTGCAATGCAAACAGTATGTATACTGGGTTATTTTTTCTTGTTTTCCTTCTGTGGACCACAAGTCTTTTCAGTGTACAAACGGCCACTCCTGAATTTCTCTCTTACTTTAGTTTGCTGGTAATGTGTGGCAGGGATTGCTTTTGCATGAATATCTCCCTTTGAACTGCTACCCAAAATAAGGCCATACTTGCTAAAATAATTATGGGTTCCTGTAAAAAAAACAACAACACACAATTATCTGGTGGTAAAAAACAAACTGGTGATATAAATAATATTATGGTTTTGTTTGTATTTTCAAATAATATGAAAGTGTCAGTGCACCCAACCCTACCATACAGTACTTATTTGGCTTTTTAGCTTCCTGAGTTAGTATGCTTTAAGTGACATTTGTAAATGTTGTATTGAAAAATTCCTCATGACTACAAAATTCCTCATGGCCTCACATTCTTGGTAAAATTTATGGCATATATTTTCAACTTTTCATTTATGTTGGTAAATTCTGCATTGGCTTCCATTTATGTCTATAAGAAAGGAGCTATGACACATCTTATGAAATGTGAAAGGTTCATATTTTTATACTTTTTTAGTGCATTACATATTTTGTATGTTTCTTAAGCTTATTTCAGATGCCCATTGGTTAGAAGGATTCAACGAAAAGTCACTTTGGACAGGCCGTTGTCACATTCCACACTTTCATATAATTTGCATCGTCTTCAGAACAGCCTATTGTGGTGCAATCTAGGATTGCTTTTGAGGGCTGCCATTTCAGAGACTGATCCACAAGCCAGTAAGGATTACTTGGGTTTGGGGTACCCATATCTCACATGAATTTCTTTTTCCATTCCTTGTTTAGCTTTCTTATATATATTTTTTTAATCATTGTATCTTGTTTCTCTTAAACAGTTTCCCCTAATTTTCCATGGAGTGAATTTATGTAGTCCTACTACTATATAGACCAGTTTTAGCTGTGGTGCTGCAAATGGTGACTTGTACCACTCCAGTTAAAGCCAGGTCTAATCCTGCCATGCAATTCCTCGCCCACCTCCTAATATTAGATGTCCTGACTTCTGGCAGGCCAGAAAGATCTGTGGAATTCTTGCACCATGGACATATAGGATGCATGGAAATGGTTGCAGAAGAAGAGTGTGCATACTAGCTGGCTGCCATATCTGAATTTTATTTTTGACCTCTGAAGATGGACTTGACTTGCCAAAATTTACCTGGTGTTGATTTGGAATAATCTGCAGGAAAGCACTTCAGTCTTGAAAGACAGCATTTTCTTCCTTGGGAAGGTCTCTAGGAATACAAATGTTAGAACCGCTTTTGGCCTTTTAAAGACCAAAGACTTCCTGCAACATAAAATATTATAGCTTCAGCAGACAGAATTATTTCTTCTGTCTAACTGAATAAAGAGTATTAATGCATATGAATGTCAGTGTAATGATATATCTAAGAGTTTGTGATGGATAAGATCAGAATTTATCAAATTACACTGTAAGGCTGTTATTATACAACAATGTTACTGGAACTGTATAATTTATATCATGAATATATGATCTAAATGATAAATGTGTCAACATTTTTACATAATCTTTCTGATAAAGTTCCTTTGACTTTTCGATTGAAAAAGTGATTGTGTTCTGTATTTGAGAGGGCTGTTCAGGAGCACGTTACCTGGGCCTGGGTTCAAAGAACCATGTAACTTAGTTTCACATGCTGAAGGGAATTTTGGGTTTGTTGTTTCTTGAACAGCAACCCTCCCCCACAATCAAGTGCCAAACCTCCTTTGAAAATAAAGGGGCATTCAAAACACATTTGACATAGCTTGAGAGTCTGCCCTTAAGAGGGTATGGGGGAAGAAATCCTACTGAACATTCCCAAGCTTTGGGGCACACCTAAAAACATCCCAACCCACAGCTTTTATGACCTTCCCTGGTTTACAGTTAAATATTATATGTTAGTTTGATGTTGTTTAGGAAAAATAATTACACATTTGACAGTGATTTTCAAAGCAAACACAAGTCTTAATGTTGTATATTTAAAATTTCTTACACATTCACACTCACTGTACTGTTTAACACTCTTTAAAGTGTATGGAACCAATGCAAGTGGATTAAAAACCATTCATCTTTCTGTAAAATTGCACAATTGTGATGTATAGTAGAGCTGCAATATGCGTATAGACACAAGTAGTTTGTGTAACATGATTTCCTTTAGGGTTGCTTCAGTTCATGAGAACGTTTGAGAACTGAGCTTCCAGAGTTCATCTTGGTCTCCCCCATTAGCAAGAGGTGATCACCGGGTAAACTTGAAGGAAATTTGCAAAGGGAAACAGGGTTCTTGGCACAGCTTATGCCAGTTCAAAAGACTGCCTATGGGAGAAAAAGGTCTCTTTACTTAGCAATGTTCTTGTATTTATGTGTACAGTGGCTAATGGAAGGTGATCACATCAGCTTAATACTGATGGTGCACTGGAATCAAGGTGTCTCTTTCCCACCAGCCTAACAAGTGATGTCTGGTGCAAGTTGAGAGTACTGATTACTTTCTGGGGGAGATTCAATAAGCAGAGCTTGGATTTCTTACATAGGTATTCATCCACCTATACTGAGATTGAAATGTGAATGTTTACTTCAGTTGGAGATGTAGAGTAGCTTAACTCTCTCATGTGCTGTGGTTTGTAGCATCATTGCCCAGCCTATGCCAGAGGTGTAACAAGTAGCAGGAGCAGTGAAGGTCTGCGACTGCCCTGGAGAGGAGAGGACCGGATCATGGCCTAGATTCAAACTAAGGCTTATGAGGAAAAATCTTGAAGGCAGACAACCCTGCATAATATTACAGAGAGCACTAAACAGCACTAGATGGCCAACTTTTGTGGCTCACTTAACCCCCCCCCCGCCCAAAAAAGGGATGGTTACCACTGATTTGGACTGTTCCTCCTCTTTTCTGTATTATTGTTTCTTTGCAAATGAAGGAGCAAGATGGATGTTTCAAGATACTCTGGATTTGACTAATTTACTGTAGTTAAAACCTGAATTTGTAAGAAGGTTCATCACTTAAGAGCACACACAGTCCTGTTATTTCTGTTATGGTACTGGTGAACTGAACCACCTTAAAGCTGAACAGTGGAGTACTTAAATGTTTTGAAGAAATTATCAGTGGGGTGTTCACAGTCAGAACAATAATACTTTAAAAAAATCCTGTGAATATTCTTGTCTTCAGACTTTAGCTAGTGGATCATGGAAGTGTGTTTCTGGGCCAAGTCCCTGAAAGTTGCACCAAAAGGATTGTAGAGCAATACTGTTCGCACCTTGTATAATGTTTAAGGCCATTTTTCATTGTACTGCTTCCCATGTTACTTCCCCCCCTAAACATCATATTCTTGAAGTTGCATATATGGAAGAGGCTAGACAGTATATGTCTTTGTTTTGTGAACCATCATATGGTCTGTCTGTGTGACCAAAAAGGACATCAACTGAATTACAAGCTTTGCATCTTTCAGCTCTTCCCCAGCAGATAATATTGGACAAGGGAGAACTTTGTTCAGGCTCTTGATCATCTGTGAAGATACATTGTTTCATGGGGTACATTTGTCATAAATAAAGATTCTAGCACCTTGACAATATGAGTAGAAAGAAGCAACATGGGAAGTGTCTTTTGTTTAGGAGCTTTCTGGTTTTGAGTGAATGCTGCAATTCAGGTTTTGTTCTATGCTCTAGAAGTTTTCATGTGTAAAAACAGGATTTTTTATAACAAATAATGCTTTGCATAGCTGAAAGTGTATAATCTGTTTTGGGATGCGGGAGTGCATATTGCCGCTGGCTATGCATGATCAACTCCTAGGGTTACTTTGTCATGGATAGACTGGCCCTTTAACTTACTTGAAAAGTTCCTGGTAGGCTGATGGCCAGGAGCAAACTGGACTGAGTGGTCCATGTCCAAAGTGAACAGGCCCTAGAGAACAGGGGCATAGCCAGAAAACTTTGGTTGGTTGGGGTGTGGGGAAATCCAGGGGGGTGCCCTGGCAGAGAGCAGAAGAAGCAGCTCCAGCTCTGCTGCAACCTCGAGTCCTCCTCTAGTCCACGATCGGAGAGACTTGATTCTGGGATGCTTTTCTGTGTAAGCCAGGGAGAGGGGGGAATCTCCCTCTCTCTCTCTTTTGCATGTTGCTACTTTTATTTTATTTGCATTTTTAAAAACCTATTTATTTTTTGGCTTGGAAAGAAGAAAATAAGACTGAAACTTCCCTGACTGTGCCTGGGGTCATTTTGGAAACCCCATGCACATCTTACATTTTTAAAATATATTTTATAATTGTCTTGAATTTTTGTCTGCGGGGGTGGTGGTGCTCATCTGTGGGGGCATTGCCCCAATGCCCCCATGGCTATGGGCCTGCTAGAGGGCCACCTGACCCAGCTTGCTCCAGGGCTGTGTTAATGTGCTAGTTAACTCCTGCACCTCACATCAGCAATATCATTGGACCTGCATGTGTAGTGTCCATGACCATTGGGGGTGGGGAGAATCAAGTTGATTAGACCTGCATATGTGCAGCTTGTCTAAAACACACTGAAATGTTGATGTGAGATTATAGACACAAAGACAGTGCAGTCTTTCAGGTAGATGGCTAATGGCTTAAGTAATCCAAATGACAGAGACACTAAAGTGGAGAGGAAATAATCTAGTGACAGAGCATATTACTGGCTAGTGAAAGATCCCAGTCTCTGGCATCTTAGATTAAAAAGATCTCTAGTAGAGGAACTGAGAAAGATCTCTGCCTGAGATTTTGGAGAGCCACTGTGAGAATACTTAACGGTGGATTTGATGGACAGATGCTCAGCTTCATATATGGTTGCTGTATAACAGCGCCACTTTCCATAAGGGATAGCCTAAATCAAAACACCTTCCCATAGCATTACATCTTCCTATTTTGGCTTGGCTTGTGATGGCCCGGGTTAAAAAAAACTGATTGCAAGTGAGTATGTATTTAGTAGACTTTAGGAGTTATTTTGATGTGTACATGTGCATTTTATTTTCCATGTTTTCTTCTAGAAGCATTGTAAACCTGCCTTTGGGTACAGCAGGATTTTAAAAAAATAGGAAGTAGTCTTTGTTTTGTGGCTTTTCCTAAATAGATTCGTTTCAGTAACCTTCCTGAATCTTAATGTTCTGTCTTTTTATTGATGCCTCTTTTTTATGGTACCTATAAATTGTGAAGATTTATAAAGTACAAAATTAATAAATAATTTTGAATACAGAATGTGTCATGAGTCTATGGATTGCATCAAACATTTCATATATTTGTTAGTCTTGGATGTTGAAGCAAAATTGGATCTTGGTTTCTTTGAGATATAATCATACAATATCATATTGTAGCTGCATTTAGAGATGGAACACAATACTAGCACTCCCTCTGCTGGAGATTATTACTGTGGTTGATCCAATTGAGGAAAAATGTATAAATTGATTATTTCTATTTAAAAATGTCCTGAAAATCAGAACTTGTCATCTGTTGAATCCTTTATCTAGAATTAGTGTTGTCTGTTCTTACTCAGCAAATCTGGTATATATGCACCAAGTCCCATTAACGCCAGTGAAGCTTAGAGAGCTGAGGATCAGTATCTTTGAAACACCCCGTTCTTTTCTTTTACATGCCTACAGAAACCAAATGATGACAGCTCTACCAGTGTGACCATCTGCCTTCAGGGTATTTATTTATTTGATTTGATTTCTCCACCCTCCCCCAAGTAGGGCTCAGGGCGGTTCCCAACATTCAATAAATATACTTTGTCATTCCAATAAATAATAGACAATGATCAAACTATTCCAGATGGTGTTAAAGATTGGTATCCTACCCCTTGGAGGGACAGAGAGGTGATGGAAAGAGGAGGCCAGGCTTGATGCTGATAATTGCTGTCCTCAACCATAGGCGTGGCAGAACACCTCTGTCTTACAGGCATTAGGTCCTGCAGAACACAGATGTAATTAGGCTGACAATGGCACCAGGGCCAAAAAGGCCATAGCTCTGGTTGAGGAACGCCAGAAGATTCTTCTTGCCAGAGTGTAATGCTCTTCAAGGAGTATGCCAGGAGAGGTGGTCATGTAGATTAGCCCCAGACTGTTTAGGGCCTTAAAGGTTAACACCAGAATCTTGATCCTTATCCAGTATTCAACCTGGAGCTAGTGAAACTGGTGCAGCACTGGTTGGAAATGTGCTCTTAGTAGGGTCCCATTAAAGACTCAGGCCCCTGCATTCTGGACCAGTTGTAATTTCCAGGTCAGTCTGAAGGTTAGCCCTGCATAGAGCGAGTTACAGTAATCTAGCTTGGAGGTGACTGTTGCATCGATTACTGTGGCTAGGTTGGGTCAAGACAGGTAGGGGGCCAGTTGCCTGACAACTGGAGAAATGCCATTCTGGCAACATTTGTAACCTGGGCCTCCATCATTAAGGAGGCATCCGGGAGCATATCCAGGCTCCTGGTGATAGGTACAAGTGTCGGGTACACCTAGAGCTGGGAGTTGGCACCCCAACTCAGAACCCCCCCCCCCAATGCAGTCACAGAACCTCTGTCTTAGAATGATTCAGTTTTGGCCAAGCATCCCAACATGGCCTCCAGCCCTTCAGCCAGGATGGATGGGGCATCCATGCATCAGCAGATACAGCTGGGTGTTATCAGTGTACTGGTGGCAACTCAGCCCAAAACCCCATGCCAGCTGGGCAAAAGGGCACATAAACAACAATGGGGAGAGGATTGCCCCTTGAGAGACCCCATACACCAGGGGGTATTGAGGTGATACCCTCTCTCCTAGTGCCACCCTCTGTCCCCGACCCTGGAGGAATGAGGGAAGCCACTTCAAGGCCATGCCATGAACTCATACGTCAACAAGGCAGTGGATCAATGGATTGAGATCAACCATGTCAAATGTTGCTATCAGGTCTAATAGTAACAGCGGTGCTGACCTGCCTCAATCCAGTTGCCTGTATAGATTGTCCGTGAGGGCAACCAGTGCCGTCTCTGTCCCATGACCAGGGTGGACTGGAATGGGTCCAGGGCCTCCGTATTTTCCAGGAAACTCTGAAGCTGCTCTGCCACCGCTCTCTGAGTTTCCTTGCCCAGAAACAAGAGGTTCAATACTGGGTGGTAATTGGCAGGATCCAAAGATGGTTTCTTTAAGAGCGGTGTTACCATGGCCTGTTTTAATGGCCTTTTGGAAAAACTAAATATGCCAGTAAGAGCCTCTTCCTTCCATTAATGTATGCTTCCTCCCTCCCCATGCCATTAATTTTCCAGAAGAATGCGTTTGAAGGCCAGTGGTCTGGGGCCATTCTTACCTGAACATTGCTGCTTCTGCAGCCAGTTGAATGAGGTGGGAAAGTTTCTAAGGGTTGGCCTGCTGCCCACATGCTTCCAACAAATAGCCACTGCAGAAGCATCAGATATCTCTATAAGAATGCACACGTGCCACTGAGTTGCTGTTGCTTGTATTATTTCAGTGGCATTTTCAGCATCAATTGTACGAAGGTGGAAGAAACCTGAAAACAATTATGTTAAAATAGTTCTGTCCAAATGTTAAAAACAGTGAATTCCATCAGCCACATTTTCTAACCTAATCCAGTAAATGCTTTAAAATGGATCTTTATCTGAAGAAGAGGAGGAGGAGATTGGATTTATACCCCGCTCCTCATTACCCAAAGGAATCTCAGAGCGGCTTACACACTCCTTTTCCTTCCCCTCCCCACAACAGACACCCTGTGAGATAGGTGGGGCTGAGAGAGCTCTGACAGAAACTGCTGTTTTTCAAGAACAGCTGTGCCAGAACTATGGCTTGCCCAAGGTCATCCAGCAGGTGCAAGTGGAGGAGTGGGGAATCAAACCTGGTTCTCTCAGATTAGCGTCCGCGCACTTTAAAAAAAATTATAATTTTTTAATTCATATTAACAATGCAAATTTATAACAGTTTTTACAAATATAAATACAAAAAGTACAAATATAAAACAAACATTACTGTAAACGAAGAACTTATTTTGATATAACATTAACTCTAGTCCACCACGTTAAATACAGATTTTCCTATTCATCAAAGATCCTTTTATCCATTGAATTAGTGCCATTTTTTTAACATTGAGGTCTCTAGCTTAAAGACGGCATATAGACAAGATAAAGAACCAAGACATTAGAAGTAACTTAAAAGAAAGATAAACCATATTTCAGTGTCCACACACTTAACCACTACACCAAACTGAAAAGATGTACAGTAAGGAGATGAAACTGAACTTAAGTAAGGAGTTCCAAATGAGCTACAATCACCTGAGTAAGGGCAGGATAGTAGAGCTTTATTTGAAGATCTCAAGGCACAGGGATGCATGTGTGGAAGAAGACGTACTCTCAGGTATACAGGACTGGGTCATTCAGGACCAGCCCTTGAACAGGAAGCAAACCAGTGCAGAGAATGAGATTGATCCACTTCTGTCTGCATTTGCCAGCAAACGAGCCACTGCATTCTTCTTGGCACCACCTACAACATCCAAACTGTTTTCACAGGGAGCTCAACATATAATG
The DNA here is from genome assembly GCF_001447785.1 of Gekko japonicus. NCBI lineage: Eukaryota > Metazoa > Chordata > Lepidosauria > Squamata > Gekkonidae > Gekko > Gekko japonicus. The sequence continues at coordinate 133,191 of NW_015164711.1, read as the reverse complement.
CATTAAATACTCTAAACGAGACATTGCTGATGAATGAATGATGGTAGCAAAGTCTTGGTCAGAGAAGAACGGTCACTAGTTGCTAAAAGTATTCCTAACTACTGCAATTGGCAGAAGTTAAGCATCAGTGCAGGTACCCTACTCCTTTAGGAGAGTGAGGTTCCATCAAGACTACAAGATGCCCCCACAGCTGTGTCTTGTTGCCATTAACCTTCAACATGTTATCCCATATCCAACTTGTAATAGCATCTGGGCACTTCTAAAGGAACTTATTGCAGTACCTACATTGGATAAGAAACCAAAATGGAATTGGGTGGCATGGTCATACTTGTGACTCAGCAGTAATTCCAAACTCCAAATTTGTGGCTGCATGTAGACATTTAGAAGCAGTGGGTGCTTTCAAATTCTAATTAGTATTATACAAGAGGAAGAAGTCCACTTTCTCCAGTCATAATTTTAAGACCACTGTATCATGTCCCTCCTTAGAAATGCATTTTTCTTGAACTAAAAACTCCCACCTTTATGTAATTGCATCTCTTTGATATTTTTGCTTGTCCTCTTTGATAATTTTGCTTGTCCTTTTCTGTACCTCTTTCAGCTCTACAATATTCTCTTTGGGATGAGATGGCAAGAACTGTACATGGAATTGCAAATGTGACTGCACTGTATATTTATATAAAGTAGATGGTCTAGGCTTTATTTTCAGTCCCTAGCTTAATAGTACATACTTTGCAGTACATACTTTGCAGTTTACCTTTTTTTTTGCAGCTGCATATAACTGGTGCTGCAAGAACGCTTTCCTGATGAATGTCACTTTAGCCACTATCAAGTAGGACCCACTCCCCCATGCATTTACTGCACTTTCTAAATAAAGGAAAGTGTAAACAGCACATCCATACTTTAGTGGACAGGTGCTCCCTGCAGTGCTCCGGGACCCTGGATGCTGATCTGGGTTTTGTGTGGTATTTACATCGGTGTCAACCTGTCAACTGGGGCATAGTGCTGCTGATCTAAAGGTCATACTTTTTCTCCTAAGAACTTGAAAAGTTCAAGGTTTTGGTTCTGACCTTCAAGGCCTTGTGCGATCTGGGACCGATGTATCTGTGGGACCGCCTCCTCTGTTATACCCCAGGAGAGCAGTACGCTCCTCACAGAACAACTTACTGGTGGTCCCTGGCCCCAGAGAGATCCGTCTGTCCTCGACCAGGGCCAGGGCTTTTTGGACCCTGGCCCCAACCTGGTGGAACTCTCTGCCAAGTAACATCAGGGCCCTGCAGGATCTTACGCAATTCCGCAGGGCCTGTAAGGCAGAGATGTTCTGCCAAGCCTTCGGTTGAGGACAGCAACGGTTAAACATCATGTCTGGCACCCTACTCCTTATAGAGCTTACTCCCTCCTGAACATGTGAAGCGTCCACAGACTAAACAGGGGAGGGGGCTACAAAATTTCTGCCTCTTGTTTTATGTATTGTACATTTGTTGGGCTTTGCTTTATCCTATGTGTTTATGCTTTTAAAATTATGTACCTCGCCTAGAGCCCCACAACTGTGGGATAGGCGATCAATAAATGAAATGGAATGAAATAAATAAAAGGGACACTGGACAGTGATTATTGCTGAGTGGGTGCACAGCTGTGATGTGCTTACCTGGGATAAATTCAGGGGGTAGCAGTTTTGGTCTGAAGCAACAGAATAAGTTTGAGTCCAGTGGAACCTTTAAGACCAAGGGAGTTTTCTTCTGGGTATAAGCTTTTGTGTGTGCAGGTATACAAAAGCTTACACCCAGTCCAGAAGAAAACTTAGTTTATTTTACAGGTGCCACTGGACTCATTGTTCATCTCACGTTAATTTATTTTAGTCAGCCTAATAACATTATTATTGCTGTAAATGTTTATTTTTCCTGTCTTGTATACCTTTGAGCTATAGGTAGAAATCTCACAGGTTGCATCTGATGCATTTCTTTGTCGTTCGACGTTATGATTTACATTTTTTGCATACACTGCATACCGTTGCAACCCGAGGTCAGGATTCATGCATCTGGTTGAATGGACTTTAGTCCAGGAAAATTCATGCCATCATAATCCTGCTAGTCTCGATGGTGCAACAGTGTTCCCTGTCCTCTCTCGAAAATGCTAGGCATAGTTCGCCGGAAAAACAACACGAACACGATTCCCCGAAGCTGTTTTTGAATGTAAGCGATAGACCTAGGGCCGAAATCTGTTCTACGTATAAATACACGTGTCCCTAAGAGTCTTGTTTACCATCAACCAAGCGCCTTCTGGGAATTGTTGTTCCTCACCTCTCTATTTAGCTCACAGGCCGAGGAGAGCAACAACAAATCCCATAACCCTCTAGGGCTCGGGAGGTCGGTCAAAATCTGTCTGGATTCCTTCGGCGTGATTGGCGTAACAACTTATCCAATGAAGTGCGCGAAGGACATCAAAACAAGTCAATTTTCCGTGAATAAAGCGTGATAGGCACTGATTCTGTCCTATGAGGCGAGAAAGCAGCGTGAAGGATGTCCGAGTCAGCCATTGAGGATGAGAAGCTTAATATGAAGCGGGCGGGGCCTCCTCGAAACAAGGCGAAAGGGCGGAGGGGAGAAAAGCTGAAGAGAGTCTTGTAATGGCGACGGGGTTGGTAAGTACCTTAGAAGTTTTCCACTGACGTGTGGGAGCGTGCAGGATGGTGCGGGGGAGAATTCAATAGTGAACGGGCTCTCTTTGTCGTCGTCCCCCCCTCCCATCCGAGGTTGTCCTAACGTTGAGGGGCTTCCCACTAAAAGTATTGGGGAAAAGGGAGGGGGCGCTCACGGATTCGGATCGCCGTTGGGACAGGTTTGCCGAGTTCTTTAATTGAGAAAAGCGGTCCGAACTGTAGTCCCCTGCGGGATACGGACGTTACTCTTGAGGAAAAATCTGATTTCTTTGGGGTTTTTCCCTATCTCCCTTTCCTCGACGCCCCATCCCGTGTCTAAAACGGGCCTCCTGAAGAAGCGAACCCCCCCCCCCCCTCTTCCCTCCAGTTGCCAAAGTTTCCCTTTCAGTTGCGGGGGACAGTTCCCCTCCCCCACCACCTTCCCTTGTTGTTGTTACGCACTTCTGAATGAATGAGCCTTTGGGCGCATGCGCCGTTTTGCCCCGCGAGGAGAAGGGGAAGAAAAGTTTATAAACAAGAGCCTCTGCCAAGCTTGGGGGATCATGTGATCGAAAGTGGGCGGGCCGCAGAATGAGTGAAGGGGGCGTGATTGGCAGCCCTTTCTTGTCCGCCCTTTTCCGCGCTCGGTTCTCTACGCCGTTCGGCTGCTTGTGCAGCCGCGCGTGAGCCCAACTGCTTTTTGCCAACGCGTGGCGGAGACTCGGCCGAAGTGCTGGGCGCGCGGCTTCCGTGGTGGGAGGGGGAGCGAAGTTGGTCTTGTTTGGAGGAAGACCCTGAGGCGGTGGGAAGCCGATGGTGATATGGAGGGGCGAGATGAGACCTGGTGGGTGCCCTTGCCTACCCGCCTTGCCTTCTGTAACAGTGGGAAGTGATAGTTGGGTAACCGCATAGTTATGATGCACTCTTCGCAGCTCAGGGTGCTGTGCAAAGTCTGTGTCTTGTACAAGGGAGGAGTAGGGCTGTGGCTCACTGGTTAGAGTGCCTGCTTAAGATGCTTAAGGATCAGGTAGTAGGTGATAACGAAAAACCTCCACCTGAGGTCCTGTAGAGCTGCTGCCGGTCAGAATAAATATTTGCACAAATAAATATTTTACCTACTCCCACCTTATTAATGGATAGTGTTTTTAAATGAGATACTGAATTAATAAGTTTTCTGCTGGAGATCTGCTTGAGACACTGCCAGAGTGGACAATACTGACCTTGCAAGACCCAAGAGAATGACTGGGTATAAGGCAAAGTTTGAGTCTAGTGGCACCTTTGAGACCAGCAAAGTTTTATTCAAGGTAGGAGCTTTTGTGTGCACGCACACTTCCTCAGATAATTTGAAATGGAAGTTAACAGGCCATACATATAGGCAGACAGCAAACAGCAGATTAGCATGCAACATAATGAAGATGTTTTAATATATCCTAAGACCAAACAGGAATAATAAGCTAAGTTTATATGGTCACCATTTGTTTGGATTTAATTATCTGGGGGGACGACGACATAGTGGAGCAAATAAATGTCAAAATAGGAGACTAATGTGGAAATGTATCCTTCTTAATTGGGGAAAGCTAAGTGTAAATAACAGATCCTGTTGATATGCTGTGTGCGGTGGGATAGTTGTGAACAAATAATACAAAGGCTAATTCATACAAGCGGGGAATGAAAACATGGGTTTAAAAGCACAAAGATAATATTGTCCACTTGTTAACATCACTTTGACATCACTTGCACCATGCTGTGAGCAATGTTCCCTCTAAGCTGTGGAGTCTTGGGAGCAAAAATTCTACTTTGTGAGCTACCGGCATTAAAGCTGTGAGCAAACAATTTGACTACTGCATAGATTAGTTTGCTCTGGAGCCCTCCTTCCTGAGCGAAGGCAAAAATGTGTGAGCCGGAGCCTAAAAAACTGTGAGCTAGCTCACACTGACTCAGCTTAGAGGGAACACTGGCTGTGAGTATTTAACATGTGCACTTGCAGCATTATTAAAGCATCTTTATCCCTCCTGTCTCCATGTTTTTAGCAAAATCACCATCCAGAGCTTCCAGACACAAACAGTAACACCCATTATAACAACTTCATATAAGCATGAAACTTTAGCTGTTCTCCACAATAGTGGAGCACCACCAGAATCTCAATCTACGCCTTACAGTTTAGGCACCTTCTTTCTTGACCAAAACGAATAGCTCCAACAGAAGAAAGCTCTGGGAGGACCTGACGTTATGGTTTCAGAGGGTGCCTAGCAATCTACATCTCTTATTTTTATATAATGTCCATAAATCATGCTATCCCGCAGATACCTAATGTCATGTGCAAGCTGTAAAACCATATAGATCTTAATATGACAAAAATATAAAATAAATAGTTTTACAGAAATCAGTGGCAGTAGTAGCAGCAGTAAGCAGTGTTCTTTGATAGTAATATTAGAGCCACAGTTCAACAGACCTTCACTCTGCTGCCAGGAAGACAGACTTGAAAAAACTAACTTTCTACTTGTTCATGGAGTACCATCAGAATCAGTCAGGCACATCTTCCTTGAAAGGGTGTCCCACAATGTCAGTGTGACAAGCAGTTTTATACAGTGCAGTTTTGCCCAGACCCATCTGAATAGATGGGTGAATCTGTTTTAAAAATAAGTAATTTGTTCTTCCTTTGGAGATTTTTGGGAAGAGAGGGACCAGAACCCATATGGTTCATGCAGATGTCTTAAGAGGCATAAAAACGGCATCATGCAAGAGTGAAAATTCTTGAACTTCTATTTGCATCTTTTAAATGAAACAGATACTTATATACAGGGCTCTAGTCGGGGGGGAGCTCTCAGGTACGGAGCTCCGGAAGAGAACCTCTAGGGGGCGGGGCGGTCACGTGGTGAAGCCCCGCCCCCTTCTTTACCCCGCCCTCTGCTTCGATCCTCATTCCGTTTGGGAATGAGGATGAAGCAGGAGGGTAAGTAGCCGGGCCTTCTGACACACTTCCGGTGATGTCAGGGGGTGTGGCCTTCTGTCACTTCCGGTGATGTCAGGGAGCGTGGCATATGCAAATAAGTTATGCTAATGAGTTATGCTAATGAGCTCCGGCAGCTCTTTTTCTACAACAAGACCCCTGCTTATATATATATATTAAAAAACAGGAGTTGGTACAGGGTTGTTGTTGTTTTTAATTCAGCAGGGTGACTTCCTTCCCTTCCTGTTGCAATTGACAGAAAATGTCTTTGAGTTGTAGGCTTAGTAATTCCTAAATCTGCCTCTCCTGACAGGTCTTCAAGTTAAAAAAAATAGGGGTCTATTTTATTGTGTTTTTAAAACCCTGGACATTTTTTTAAAATTTCAAAACTGCACTGGGTAGTGGTAGGGGGAGTACAAATATGATGTTAAAAGTCCCCTTCCAGTCAATGCTGGGCAGAACTGGTTTCTTCCAACCTGCCGAACTGGTTGAGCTTGGTCCCATTAAGCAATAGATACATCTAACAAGAACATGGTGACTGTGCTTGCCTCTTGGTACATCTATAACCAGACTCAAACTGCTTCCCCACCATATTGCCAGAGTGCTGACTATCTGTGAGGGGTGCCTGACAATTCCTCTTATATGGCCATTCACATTCTGCTGCTTGAGTGGTCAGGGAAGCAAGGGCATCACAGTTCAAGCGCTGCTTTGTTGTTTTCTTAATACTTGGTGTTTTTTGTTGTTCCTCTTCACTTGAGAGGAAAAGTCTGCAGCTTTATAATAAGTTTGCTTCCCCTCCATAAAGCTTGGTCATTGTATAAATAGTAGAGGAATGAACTGTTTGTCTAGTGGGTATGTTTAATATTTCTTATTCAGCAAATGTAATCTGTGAATAGTCTCTTACAAAAAGTCATTTGCTTTATTCTTCCTATTTGTAGTATTATTTGTTGCCTCAATCACAGAGTCAAATAACTCTTAAAATTTTAACTTTTATATGTAAAAAAAAGATTAATGTAGCTGTTATGATTACGCACAAAAGGTTTAAATTAAAAGAAACCAATACAGATTGAGGAAAATTGAGTTTTTGTGGATAAACATTGTTTATATGGTACTTATTGTTAATGGTTGCCATTATGTTAAGCATCTACTTTTTCATTTCTTCTTCTCCAACTATGCTAAAGGTTGCATACAAACAAAAACAGTGTAAACAGTCACATGTTAGGAATCACATTTTTAAAAAGGAAGCATAATGAACAAAAACAAGTACAGCTTTAACTGGCTCTGGAAACTGAGCATGCTTGGCAATCAGTCAGTCTCTGGCATAAGGAAGTGTTAGACACTACTGTACAGATACCTTTGTATGTATAAACACCACCTTATACTAGAAACCTACCAAGTGTCAAATATATCTACAGGATGCCAGGTACCATCCTAAACACATCAAACAATCCATTGTCTACAGCCAACTCTAAGCTACATGCACATCTGTTCTTGTCCCTCTGACAGAGATTTTCACCTGAGAGATCCAAAACAGACATTTTTGGAATTACAGTACTCACCTGGTGTCATAAGGAAACAGATCAACAAAGCCAGAATGATAACAAGGGATAACATACTACAAGACAGGCCCCAAGAACAGAGCACCCCTGGTGGTCACATGCAACCCACAGTTGAAACTGGTTCAGTACATCAATAATCAACAACCTATGCTGAATAAGGATATTCTTCTCTCTTAGGCACTGAGAGGCAGACTTTTTCTTGCTCACAGACAGCCTCAAACCTTAAATTTAAATAATAAAGCATCTCTTAACATGGACACGAACTGTGGAATCAGGGCCTGCCATAAATCAAGATGCCACCTTTGTCCCCTGGTATATTCTAACAACACAGTCACCAGCCTTAACAACAGCCATACCACTTCAGGTTCATTCACTTGCTCATCTGCCAACACTGTATATGCCACCAAGTGTCAACAATGCCCTTCTACTCTCTAACATTGTACGGTTAGGGCAGTCCCTTTACAAAAGAATAAACAAAAATCTAGCATTGAGAAGCACAATACTCTGAAGCCCGTGGGATAACATTTTAATCTTCCAAGAGTGGCAGTTTTACTACAGAGAAGCTTCAGATTACAATGTGATATTGTGAAACTAGAATTCATCTTCAGGTTCAGGACAATGAATCTCCTAGGTCTGAACAGTTCTACAGATGCTGTTTTTTGGCATTTTCTACCTCTGTACACATCTCCATGCTGTAATCAAGCTTATTCATTTTGTACTGTACCTCTGCATTTGGATTCCAACTGACCCTTCTTTATAATACCCCTCCTACCTTCTGATCCAGATATAAGGGCTGGTGGATTTTCATTCTCATTTGTATCTGATGAAGTGATCTTTAATTCACAGAAGCTTATATCCTGGAAAAATGGTTGGTCTTTAAAGTACTACTGGACTCAGTTTTTTCCTGCTACTACATACTAACACATCTACCCACCTGGAATGGCTTAGGATATATAACTAGTAGATACAAGTTGGGATGTAGCATTAAAGTGTGTTAGTATAAATTATGTGTAAGTGACATATTAGTAAATAACTCGATGCTTGCAATTTCTATCATATGGAAGTATTCTATAGTACGTTTCAGTATTGCTGTTTTGACAGGTGACTTCTGTATTGTAGAATATCAGAGTGCATGGTTTTATTCAGAGGGTGATGGGGATGATTTAGTTGGCTTCAACTTGTAAATTATACATTACAGTCTTATATGCACAAAATATTTAATAATATTTAATGGGAGTAGTAGCTAATCATGTTGGTTGCTTTAGTTCATTGTTAGATGAAAAGGTAGTAGATAATTGAATTATAGCAAAGGACAGTGTTTCCTAGACTGTAGGACACATCAGGCTTTAACGTAACCACCTATCTAGTTCACCTTGAGAGAGGTTGAATTCAGTTAGAATATGTACCACCATTTAAAGAACACAGGTTGTATAACAAAATATGTTAAGACAGGTATGATCACAGAGTAGTTTCTGCAGCTGTGAGTAATTATTTTTTGTTCTTTTTAAGTCAGATAATTTGAAGCACCCTACAATGGTTTGGGAACTGAAGGCTAATCAAATGCCTAATACAGTACAGAAACTCCTGTTGGTGGTGGATAAGAGAACTTCAGGAATGAATGAATCTTTGGAATTATTGAAGTGTAACGAGAACCTCCCATCTTCCCCTGGATATGCATCTTGTGATGAGCACATGGAGCTTGGTAAAACCTTTTTACTACCTCAGAGCCATCTGAGAGTCTGTCTGTGTCATGCAGGGGATTTCCAGTAGATGTCAGTAGGCACTACATATGGAATCATACCAATTCTCTTGTTTATATAGAGAACTCATGCAGTCCAGAGATTGTGGCTAATTCTTACTTAAGATTAGTTGGAGTCATTTTAGGGCTTTGTGCTAGCTGACTAAACTTTTTTGATGCTCTCTTTGTACAGCTGATCCCTGTACTATAGAAACTCTCTTCAGCTTGTCATTTGGCAGTATGAACTTCAGGCTCACAAGTCTAATTTCATAGTTATTTTTATCATAGCCCATCTTTCAAAAACACCATTACTGGAAGCCTGCCGCTAGCATTATAATTGCAGTGTATTTACATGTATGTAGTGGCAGTTTAGCCACAGTTGGTAGAAACCTTGCACAAAGTGATGCTTCCTGATTTCCACATTTTAGAAAACTGTACATGGTGTTGAAAAGCATGACACTGTCACGAGACTTCAAGCTCAAACCATAAAACGAGTTTGGGGGGGGGGGGCTGGTCAAAGTGAGTCAACCTAAAAAAGGCTGAAGCTGCCACCAGTCCCCTTCTACTATCCAGATATCCAGAGACCAAGGGACAAAATCTCAGGTCCTCCTAGAACTAAAATCTAGAAAGTCACCCTTGCAGGGCAGGACACCTTCAAGTCAAGTTTCACAAACAATTACTCTAGTAGCTGTAGCCAATGAGGGCTAAAGTACTGTGTTCAGATTGAAGTCTCCTGAATTCAAGAACTCCACAAGAATATAATCAATGTGGTTTATTTAAAATTGTGCAGAAATAATTAAAGCAGAACAGTGAAGATAAAAGAACAAGAGCTAAAAGTCTATCAAAGTACCTTTGCAAACAGTAGTTCAAGGTTTCAGATATTACCCAAAAGCAGACTGAGGTCTTCAAAGTTCCAAGTCCGTGACAAGTTTTCCAGTCAGTAGGACCCACCAAACTATTTATTTATTTATTTTATTTGTACCCTGCCCTCTCTTCCAAAACAAGGCAGCACCCAGGCTAATCCAAGCAGATGGTCTGTCACTACAAATGCCTGAGGCAGTGTCCTGGGTCTCAACAGAACTGGTCAACAACACAGTGGCATGTAGCACCACATGGAATGGTTTAGAGCCCGTCACATGGCCTGTGGCCCAATGGCTCGTAGCCATGGCTTTTCCACAGCCCTCCTGGCTGGTAGCAAAGAACTAGAAAGAAAACCTTTGGTGTTGGCCTGATTCTAATTAGTCAGTCAGGTGTAGGGCAAATGATGTAACCTAACCACCAGACCTGTTGGTTAAGGTGATGGTCTCACCAATCAAAGGGGCTTGTCGGTTAACCAGACACTCTGCTGCAAACAAACAAAAAACCTCTCTCCTGCCCATGATCTCAGGCGCTAACAAGATGGAATGCAGTCTTCCTTATCTCATGTCCTTGGAGCCACCAGGTCTAATGGAATGATGGGCAGCTGGGTTACCTCCTATCTCTCTTATCTAACCACTTGCTTGGTTTCAGAGGAAAATATCTTTCTTTTGCAGGGCGTGTTTACTAGGCTAAAAGCCTGAACCAAAGTGAAAACCTGAACAAGAAACTGTGTAGGAAAACCAGTTTCTTGACAGACACCTCTTGCCAGCTTTGAATTTTAGCTTGGAAGTATTATCAGTAATCCGCCTATCACTGCCCCCATTCAGAATCATATAAGCATTATACTGAATTATTTCAGAAGCTTTCACATTATGCTCCATCTCCAGTGAGGCATCTGGTCCTGTCAAGTGCATTGTTAGGATGAAGTGGTGCATAAATCTTGCTCTGTATTCTCCATTGATTTATTAGTAGAAAAGAGTCCAGTAGCACCTTAAAGACTAACAAAATTTGTGGTAGGATTTGAGCTTTTGTGAGTCGCTGCTCACTTCTTCAAATATAGCTAGAATGTGAGTCCCTCTGTCCTATATATTGGAAAGTGGAGTGATTTCAGATGTCAAGTGTCATTAGCAGGCAAATGACGACAGCAGGTGTAATTGGATTAGGTGTGATATGCAGAGAGGCAGTAAGTGTGGAGAAATCAGCATTGGTAGTGAGACAGGAAACCTAGGTCTCGATTCAATCCAGGTGGATGGGTTGTCTTGAGCTTCATTATCAGTTGTAATTCAGCAGTTTCTCTTTCTAATCTCCCTTTGAAATTCCTTGGTAAGAGAACTGCTACTTCTAGGTCAGCAAGTCAACTTCTTGAAAACAGTAATAGTTTTATTTTGTAAGCTACTCATTTTAATCCTTTTCCCCAGGGGGCCTGCAGATGATATTCAGGGCAAGGACAGCAGTCAGTTCTGGCTTGAGCCAGAGGAATGCATTTGACTTCTTGTGCAATTCTTTGCAGATGATCTTCCTGAACTGCAGGCTGTTCATACTGATTCTACCCCCCCTGCGCTTTTTCAACTGAGCACAGATGTTTCACATCAGGAATACTCGAGGTCTTCATGGAACCAACATACCTCAAGTAGCAGTTCGGAAAGTGCTTATCCTTATGAAAATGGAGTGAATTGGTTAACAGAACTGGCAAATATAGCTACTAGTCCACAGAGTCCTCTGATGCAGTGCGGTTTTTATAACAGGTACAATATGAACATATTAATCTGTGAACTGGAAGCATTGTTTAAAAACTGACAACTTTTTTCATCTTGATGATCCTTTTCCTGTGTGACCGCTGAAACATCTTGGCATGGATGGTTGCCTATAGCTGATGTGGCTTTTATCCCTGGTACAGTTTAAATGTGATTTTGCTATCACAAAGAGTTTATGGATGTTCATTCTGCAGTGCTAGAATGAGAGCTAGGAATAGAATGGTTGTCTCAAGATTGACATGAGATTTTAAATTTAGTGTATCTCTTGTTACTCATCTCTCCTAAAAGCTTGATTTCCTAATTCCACAATGAAAAAATTGGCATAAACATACAAACTCTCCACCCCACCTGCCTGAAACATTGCATGTAGAATAAAAGCCCACTCCTTTATAAAAATTTTAGCAGCATATTTTTCTGCCACCTAATTCTGCTTATTTTAAAATTCTTTCTTAGGTCATCACCTGTTCACCTAATAGCTACAAGCAAAAGTTTACATTCCTATGCACGCCCTCCACCAGTGTCCTCTCAGAGTGATTCTGGTTTTCCTAAGCATCACATAGATGAAGCACCAGTCAGACATGAAAGGGTAAGTTATGTTTATTGAACTAGGAGAAGAAAAACTTCTTGAAAACAGTAATAGTTTTATTTTTTAAGCTACTCATTTTAATTCTTTTCCTGTTCAGAAGTGAGCCAGTAGATGAACAGGGCAAGTAGATGGGGGGGGGGGGAAGGAAAACTCTGAATAAAAAACCAAAAGATCTAGAAGATTGTGCTGTCAGTCAAGTGTGATTCCTAAACCAATCAATGCATACTTCATAAAGGCTTGGAAAAGAGCTTGATCCCTTGCTGGCAGCTTTCCAGACCTTCTCCAAGTTTAGCACAACAAAGGCCCCGGTCTCACGGGCCGGATATCGTGGGGGGGAGGCGTGGCTGTTTGCCCTGGAGCGAACTACTGATCAAACGTCCCGCCCGACGTCCCACCGACATCCCGTGGTTGGGGGGAGGTGCCGATCATACCTCACTCCTGCAGTGCGGCAAAAAAGCGGTGCCGCAGGGGTTGTGTTGTTGTTTTTTTACCCAAGTGTTCGCATGCGCCGTTGGGTGCTTGTGCGCACCCGTGGAGACTTGACAAAAAAACTTTTCGTGACGGGACATGGGCGGGCGCCGGATGCCACGAGCTACCACCGGAAACGTGATCTGACGCCCGTCCTTGCCCCGCGGTTTCCGGAAACTAGTACCTCGGAGGTACTAGTTTTTTACAGCGCATCTTCAGAGTGAAGCCTCGGGTGAGCCACGGGAGCTCTACGCTTCCCAGATGTGGCGGTGAGATCGCGCCTGGAAAATCCGCCTATCTTCCGTCTCTCTAGCGTGCCTAATGCTCCGTGTGACCGGGGCCTTAATTTCATACATGCTACACATTAAGAAACACTGCCCGGTGTATTTCTGATTACTCTGGTTGTGTTCCAAATGCCATTCTTAACAGCTGCCTGTCCATGCTGTAAGAGATGGAATATGGTTCTGTAGGGTTGTGTTGCTGGGTGAAGTAGTGCATGAGTCTTTCACATGCTTAAATATAAAAAGGAGGTTGGTTTGGTCAGAAGCAATGTGACTATGACATATCAGATAAGAGATGTGCTATTACAGATACTTGGGAAAGATACTGGCATGGTTATGTAAACGAGAGGAAGTGCCTAAGGAATCTCCCCTTGCAAAGAACAATGTGGACAAGCATTTGTATCATCTTTCCTATGAATATTAATTCGAAACCCTTACTCTGGTTTTGTTTTCTCCATAGACAAGTAGTGAATCAGAGTCTGGGATCTTCTGTATGTCTTCACTTTCAGATGATGATGATCTAGGATGGTGCCATTCTTGGCCTCCAACTGTTTGGCACTGTTTCCTTAAAGGTAAAATACCTTTCATTTTGTGTTGTTGGTTTAATAATCAACTTTGTCTTTTATATGACTCTAAATAACCTTTTTTACACCATCAGGCACACGTTTATGCTTCCACAAACGACGCAGTAAGGAGTGGCAGGATGTTGAAGAGCTTGCTAGGTCTGCAGGATTTGAAAATGAAGCTGATGTTTCAGTGGGTGTTTACAAAGTAAGCCTTGTGCTTTTCACCTTTTGCAATAGATACTATAAAATTATGTCTTCAGTTGTTGCATTACTAAATTTGCAGATGGCACATGTTTAGATCTTTTTCTCAGTACTTGTTTCTGGAATCATTCAGAATGCTTTCAGGTGCACTCTTTTCTGCAATCCCTGTTGAGCTCAGTGATCCACAGACTAGCTGTATTATTACTATTAGTAGGGATGAATCTTAATTTCTATGTTAATTTTAATCTATGGATGTTCCTAATTCCTTGTGACCTGCCTAGGCTTGTTACCACACCTTCACAAACACATGAACATTGTATTCAGATCAACATGGGGAATTAGCTTGTATGTTTGTGTAGGGTGCAGAAAACCAGGATCTTTTACCAAAAGAGGTGGCTGTGAGTAGCGAGTTTTCAGTAGGAAAAGGATAACAGAGACCTGACTTAAAAGGAATTACAGAGTTTATACAGGGAGTTGGTACCATAGTGTGTGTGGGGAATAACCCTAAGGAAATACTAGAGGTACTAAATCAAAAACATAGACACATTCTTTATCCTAATTAATATGGCAACAACAACCAAACATTCAACAGAGCAAAAGGTGTGTATGTGGTTTGGCAAATAAGGGCAGGGGGGATAGATCAAGAGGGAGAGCAAGGATTACCTGTCCTATTCTGCAAAAAAATTGCATGAAAGAAGGAGGGATTCAGTGTGTGTGCTGGGAGTCTGTTGCAGTTCTGTTGTTATCCAGGATCAGACTCCAGTTACTGGCTGTAAAGGCAAACTAATAATATTGTTTTTGGCCCATACCATAAAATTGGTTCTTTCCAAGAAACAACAGATTATGACAGAAGATAAAGGAATACTTGAGAGCTGGGCAGCTTATCAGGAGAAAACTATAGAACTGACTAAATGGTACCAGAGAAGGGCAACAGGAAAGAAAGTTCTTGGTTGAATTATAAATCAGGATTACAAAATTTAATTAAAAATTAAAAACTAACAGATCAGCAGGCCCAGATGGTATACACCCAAGAGTTCTTTCAGAACTCAAAATGTGAGCTTGTGGATCTCCTGACAAAAGTATGCAATCTATCATTAAAGTCTGCCTCTGTTCCTGAGGATTGGAAGGTAGTTAATGTAACCCCCATCTTTAAAAAAAGTTCCAGAGGAGATCCAGGAAATTACAGGTCAGTCAGTCTAACGTTGATACTAAATAAGTTGGTGGAATCTGTTATTAAAGACAAAATAAGTAGGCACATTGATGAACGGCTTCAAGAGAGAATTAGATAAGCATATGGAGCAGAGGTCCATCGGTGGCTATTAGCCACAAAGTATAGATAGGGACTCTGGGGCAAGTGATGCTCTGTATTCTTGGTGCTTGGGGGGTCAACAGTGGGAGGGCTTCTAGTGTCCTGGCCCCACTGCTGGACCTCCTGATGGCACCTGGACTGGATGGGCTATTGGCCTGATGTTGGACTGGATGGGCTATTGGCCTGATCCAACATTGGCTTCTCTTATGTTCTTAACAAAAGCTATTGAGGAAGAATCAGCATACATTCTGTAATGGAACAGCTTCTCAGAGTTCTTTGAGGGGGCGAACAAACATGTGGACAGGGGTGACCCAATAGATGTTGTTTAGCTATACTTTCAGAAAACTTTTGTTTACCTAGACTTCCAGAAAGTTCCTCATCAAGGGCTCCTAAGTAAACTGAGAGGTCATGGGGTCAGAGAACAAGTCCTCTTGTGGATTAAAAACTGATTAATTAACAGGAAACAGAGTGTGAGTATAAAGGGGCAGTTTTCACAGTAGAAGGTGGTTATCAGTGGGGTACCAGTACTAGGTCAAGTGCTTTTTAACTTGGCGTTGGGAGTAAGAAGTGAAGTGGCTAAATTTGCAGATAACACTAAGTTGTTCAGGGTGGTGAGAACCAGGGAGGATTGTGAGGGATCTGTACAGAGGCTGGGCGAGTGAGTGTCAACATGGCAAATGAGGTTCAACATGGGCAATTGCAAGCATTGGGGCCAAAAATCCTAACTAAGTACACATCGATGGGGTCTGAACTAGTAGAGACCGACCAGAAGAGAGATCTTTTGAGTTGTGGTAGATAACTCACTGAAGATGTTCACTCAGTGTGTGATGGCAAGAAAAAAGCCAGGCGAATGCTATGCTGGGGATTACTAGGGAGGAGATTGGAAACAACTCAGCCAGTACCATAATGTCCCTGTATAAATAGATGGTGTCGTCTTATTTGGAATACTGTGTACAGGTCTGGTCACCTTACCTCAAAAAAGATATTATAGCATTGGAAAAAGTGCAGGAAAGGGCAACTAAAATGATTAAGGGGACAGAACAGTTTCCCTATGAAGAAAGGTTAAGGAGGGTAAGGTTTTTCACCTTGGAGAAATGACGACTGAGGGGTAACATGATAGAGGTTTATAAAATTATGCATGGGATAGAGAAGGCAGAGAAAGAAGTACATTTCTCCCTTTCGCACAATACAAGAACTCATGGGCACTCAGTGAAATTATTTAGCAGAAGGTTTAGAACAGATACAAGGAAGTTCTTCTTCATCCAAAGAATAATTAACATGTTGAATTCACTGCCGCAGGAAGTGGCAGCGACAGGCATAGATAGCTTCAAGAGGGGATTGGGGGGAAAATGGAGAGAGGTCAGTCAGTGGCTCTTAGCCACAAGGTATAGATGGAACACTGTGTCTGGGGCAGTGATGCTCTGTATTCTTAGTGCTTGAGGGGCAACAGTGGGAGGGCTTCTGGAGTTTTGGCCCCACTGGTGGACCTCCTGACAGCACAGAATATATTGGCCACTGTGTGACACAGAGTGTTGGACTGGATGGGCCATTGGCCTGATCCAGCATGACTTCTCTTATGTTCTTATGTTCTAAAACTGGAGACATGAAGCCGAGTCATATATTCGGTGGGAGCTTTTGGGAGAATGGGAAGATATGAATCAGAGGTTCCAGACTGTCAAAAGGCACTTAATACCCATATTGTGTTAATTGTCAGTGATTGCATATCACATAAAAGACAATACAAGAAGAGGCATCTTTGGCTTCTAGCCTGGTGTGGCTTAATTGCTGTGGTCCTGTTGGCACTCCCTGATTTCTCCATTTGCTGTAGTCATCCCAAGATCCTCTGCTTACTGTGTTCACCGCTGCAAAGTTTTCTGTGAGACACAAAACATGTTCTTTGTGTGCCTTATAGGACTTGCTCACAGTGTTACACATGCAGTCCATACAGTCAGGCTGGGGGAGGGAGGAGTGTGCAGATGAAAGGGGGGGGCTGGCATACAAGGCCAATTTTACAAAGCTGACTGTACATAATCTCTCCCAGAGATAGACTGAATATGTATTAATGAATGTGGGAAAGTATGTACAGACACCATAGTGATGTGCTGTATTTTCTCAAGTGAGAAAGAGCATGAACTTCAAAGATAGCTTTTTGGTACATGTAGGAGGGCCAGGAGGAGGAGGAGGAGGAGGTGTGCAGTTGAGGTTTGCTACTCAAGTGCTCATGGTGGTGGTAACAAGTGCTCATATAAGTAGAAAATAGTATGGTTGTACTTCTAATGGGAAAGTTCTGCTTCCAGAGTCACTGTTTCATGTGCAGTCATATATTGGTAGTTTGTATTTAAGTGAAAGTGGGCCAAAAGAGTGTCTGAAAGCATAGTGTCTAAGCCTGAAGTTTGGGGGAAGAGAAAGTGCCTGTTTCCTCAAATCTACCCCCCCCCAACTTGTATTAGGGTTATGCTTTCTGATAATCTTGGTCCACTTTCAGTTAGCTAGAAATCTTAAGATCTGTTATCATTTGTAGCATAAATTTGCATGTTTCTTCAGTAACTAACACACATTTTACAGGGATATGGTTCTGATGGTTTGAAGTTGATCTCCCATGAAGAAAGTGTTTCATTTGGTGAGTCAGTACTGAAATTGACTTTTGATCCTGGCACAGCGGCAGATGGCTTGCTTACTGTGGAGTGCCGATTAGATCACCCTTTCTATGTTAAAAATAAAGGTAAGAACATTTCTGTCTCTTATCATCTATCCTTTATAATGGTTAATGAGAAACTGGAATATCACTATACAGTCTGTTTCAGCTACCCAAAATCCTCTTACTTAACTTAATCCAAGGCATGCTAGCTACTTTCCCCTTCCAGTTCTTTCTTTTTAAAAAAATTCTTAAGTGTTATTAAGTAGTGACTCACCATAACAAGTAAGACATGCTTTCCAGCTCTTCCAATTATTATTTTTTTATCACCGAATTAGCCTGAAGCGTTTTTTCTGTTTGTACAGTCTGTCTCCAAATATATATCTCTTGTTCCATAATGATATCTAATATCTTTGTCCGGTATTTATAATTATCTCACAATTCCTCCATAACTGTGCAAAATCAGTTTTGCTGTGAGCACATTTCCTATGTTGATATTGTATTGAGACATAAACTTAGTACCATCTGTTGAAGACTGGGACTATCCCTAGAAATCAAAGCGAATATTCAACAGTCACTGTTATAATAACCCCAATCAACTAAAGAAATACTGATCCCCCCCCCCAATGATTTATACAATTTTAAGTTTTAAAAGCTTCACTCTCTTTAATATAGAATATATTGTATAGTTAGTTTCAGGAGGGCAGCCATCTTGGTCTGCAGTAGAAGAGCTGGAGTCAAGTCCAGCAGCACCTTGGAGACCAACGAGATTTTTGGGGGGGTATGAGTGAGAGCTCCCTGAAGGTGCTACTGGACTTGACTATATTATGTAGCTTTGATGTAGGTTACCCAGCTCAAGGATTTTCTCAAATCATTAAGTTTATTTCGTATCGGAAGTGCTGATGAGCAGAAAGTGGTATCTATAAATGGTGGACGAAAGGGTCCTTAGTACCCTTCATCATATCTGCTGCCTTATTTGTGGGTGGGTGAACAGTCTGATTGTGAGTGGGCCTGCTGGGCCGTGGGAGGGATGAGAGGAACAGGCTTATTACAGCGAATGTCAGGGCTTGCTAGATAACCTGTCCGATACTATTTTGTGAACTTGGGAGAATGTGTGTGCAAATCAGAATACTTATGATCTGTGACTTTTTTTTCAAACCAAAAAAGCAAAAAATGACAGCAGCAGTTAAAAGTCCCTGTAGTTCAAAAAAAAAAGAGTGATTTGTATAATATTTGTTTGGCTGGTGATGTGCGGAGGTATCTGTGGATATGTGCCATCCTAAATCCCTGTACTGGCAAGATGAATCTTGAGACTGGGTTGTAAATACTTTCCATGACTTTGATTATGTAAATCCCAAAGCTTGAAAGTTGTCTTAGATATATGGAAATTGAATCCATGAGGCAGTATAATTTATAGAATTAAATGTCTTTATGATAGATGCATTTGCTCCAACTAATGGGTATTCTGTTTAAGTGTTAGAGAAATCAGTAAATCATAAGTAGCTATTAACCTGGCCCATGGATTTCAGTTGGTTCTAAGCAAGACCAACTGTGGCTGGATTGGGCCATTGTTTTGGGGTAGCAAAGCACAGGCAAAATTCTTAATTTTTTAATTGAACATTGTTTCCTTCGGACTGCCTTGGGTTATACATTAAGATTAACCAATTGGGCTTTCCAAAGCATTTAAAATGAGAGGGAGAAAGAGACATATTTTTGCCTTATTTTAGAAAAAATGTTGATCTTGTAAAGCTTCCTCTTTCCTTTCTCCTTCTCTGTACATGTTGGGCCATTTAGATGATGAACTCTTTGTGCAATTCTAATTCCTGATGCCTAGCTGTAGATGCTATATATACTACATAATAGTTAAAAGTGCCTCATCCCCATGCCAGTCTCAAAAGCAGGAAAGCCAAGCCACCCACAGAGTAGATAGGGGTCTCTACCTAGTTGATAGTCCCCAGAAATTTAGAAAACAACCTGAACTAACCCCCCCTCCCCCAACCTTAGCCTGGTAAAGACAGGAGCATGTAATGTTGAGAGTCAAACAGAAATAGATGGGTTAATCCTTAAGAACTTAAGGAATCCTGGAGGTCAGGAATTTATTTAGATATTTATAACTTGCTTTCTCCACAATGGGGACCCAAAATGGCTTATGTTTTCCCCTCTCCCATTTTATCCTCACAGTAATGACTGTGAGATAGAATAGGCTCAGAAAGAATGAGTGGCTGAAGAGAGAGGGGGATTGAATTGAAAGGCAAAATGGTGCAAACCCCTCATCTACTGGTTCCTCATAGGCTCCCAACTCATGAATGATAATATGAATGACCAAGCTCTACTTCTGGCTAAAACCTATTTCAGGTTCACTTTTAGAAAACTGCATATGGACATAATTTGCTAGAAGTGAGGATGTGTGTAACAAAATATGAGAGTCTGCCTAGCCAGACTGTTGATTGTTCCCCCCACCCACCCCTTTTCTCATGCAGGTTGGTCATCTTTTTATCCAAGCCTGACGGTGGTTCAGCATGGCATTCCATGTTGTGAAATGCATAGTGGAGATGTATGTCTACCTCCTGGTCACCCTGATGCCATTAACTTTGATGATTCAGGTGTTTTTGATACATTCAAAAGGTAACTTCTTTGTTTTTATAAATTAATCTTTAAGGGGCCAGGCTACCACTCTGGAATTTACCAGAAGGAAGAAATAGTTAATTTATGAGAATGTAATAAGTTTATGAAGCAAGATTCAGGTCATAACGAATAGGAGTTTTCATGATAATCGGCATAGATCCGCTGGTGGTTTTCTGCCAGTGGGAGGATTTCCAGTCGTGATGCACAACTTTCTTACTTCTTCCATTCTGAGGCAGCTTGAAATCCCCCCATCTTGTTCCCTGTCTACATAGAGGCTTTCTAGTTCAACCTTCAGTTAGTTAAAAAAAAAGTATCCCAGAAGTTCAGGCTTTTCCCTGATCCTCTAAATTTTTGCTTTGTATATGTTTCTTAAGCAGCAGTGATGAAATGAAATAATCTCAGAACTAGTTTTAAAAATAATTCATGCTTTTATTTTTAAGAAGTTTTAAGGATATGTTTTAAAGATGATAACACTTTTAGGCCATGTGGTCCTTTTGTAGAAGTTTTATCTTCTCTCTGTTCATAGTTGACTAAGCATCAGAGAGCCATAGTGTCAATAGAAAAATTATAGAACTAGCAGATTTCTTCCACTAGGAGGTGCAATACTACCAATTCAGAGCTGAATTACTTATTGTTTGTAGCTCTTTTTCAAGTTGGTCTCAAAATTGGTAAATAGTCTTATCATAATTTTATAAGACAACAGTTTATTTGGCAAGGTACTTCAGAAAACTTAAATGAACTGTTCCTGATTATATAAATTACAAGTGGGGATCAGTGATACTTGCAAGGGGGGATTCCTCCCCCATCTCTGACAATTCCCCTTAAGGCTTGGGGGGGGGGCAGGAGACTTGCAGGGGGGAATCCCATGCCCCCCATAGCAGTTCCTGATCCCACCACCCACCTTTAGCCAGCAGCAACTGTGCCTGGAAGCTGTTCTGAACCCAGAGCGGCTCCTGGTGTCTTCTGCTGCGGCAGTCAGGCCCAGAGCCTCTCCCTGAGTGCTCTGCCACAGCGTCAGGGCCTGGGGCAGCTCCTGGAGTGCTCCACCATGGTGCCTGGCCCTGGGCCGGCTTCTGGAACACTCCACTGCAGCACCTAGGCATCTCTCAGAGTGCTCTGCCATGGCACCTGGACCCAGAGCCTCTCCTGGTGTCTTCTGCTGCCATGACCAAGCAAGGAGCTGCTCCTGGCATCTGCCATCACCACCAGCCAGAAGTGATTCTCTGCACCACTGCCAGTTGAACCAGTGTGTTCTCTGCACTTGCCCAGAGATCGCAACTTTACTTTTGAGGGGATTTAAACCCCTCTGTATATATTTTTAAAAAATTTCAGATTTTCCTGCAAGCCTGAGGAGTGCCCCAAGTTTGCTGAAAAATCTGTTTAGCCCCCTGTAATGGACCCCTGCTTCTTCTTCACTGTGAGGCAGATTTTCCTGTCAAAATGCTATTCCCCCACTCTGACTAAGCAGTCTCTTAGTAGCCTGTTTTAATAATAGAGTCCCGCCTCTGTGATTGAGAAGTTATTTGGCTTTTGCCCAGACCAGAGATTTATTGTAGTTAAGCAGGAGCCCTCTTATGAATCCCTTTTGGAAATGGCAGTTGACAAGAAGTTTGCGTTCTAACAGAAAGGTTGATTTTATTGAACAGGCACAGTTGGGTTAGGAATATGGCAGGGGACAAGAAGTTGAGGTAAATTTTGTTGTTTATACAGATTATTATATTATGAACAAGCAACAGTGTATAGTTGAAACTTATATTCTTAGAGACTCAGTTCTTAACTGTAAGAGATTTGTTTGCCTTGGGGATTTCTTTCAGCAACCATGTGTCTTAATAACGTTTCATATAACTATCTGAGTTTCCTGGAGGTTAGCACTTTCTTCCTGTATTTAAATACTTCCCTTGTGGGATTACAGCTTTTCTTTTTTACTCTTGAGGAGTTTCCCTTTTCACACAAACCAGGGGTCCCTTATGAGTTGAACCCACTGAATAACTGGGTAAGAAATATCCTCTTCTTAGGAGCAATAATCCTTTTCTGTTTGGCTAGACTGGTAGTTGCAACCTCCTGGTCAGTCTCTTCTGTTAAACTTAACCCCCAGTTTTGGAGACCGTGAATAAATGGAATCCAGCTAGGGCTGGCACTTAGATTCATGGAATCATAGAGTTGGAAGGGACCTCCAGGGTCATCTAGGCCAACCCCCTGCACAAGGCAGGAAATTTACAAATACCTCCCCCTCTACACCTGCAGTGACCTCTGTTCCACGCCTAGAAGATGACCAAAAGACCTCCAGGATCCCTGGCCAAACTGGCCTGGAGAAAAAATTGCTTCCTGACCCCATAGTGGCAGTCAGCATTTCCCTGGGCGTGTAAAAAAGGGCCACAAGAACTAAGCACTGAGGCAACCCTTCCTGCCCTCCCTCTCATGATCTGCCTAAGTTCACAGAATCCGCATTGCTGTCAGGTGGCCATCTAGCCTCTGTTTGAAGACCTCTAAAGGAGGAGAGCCCACCACCTCCTGAGGAAGCCTGTTCCACTGAGGAACCACTCTGTCAGGAAATTCTTAGACTTTAAGTTGTAATTTCTGAACTTTTCCTCAAATGTGAAGGTACAACCGTAAGGGCAAGGAGTGTGTCCCTTTACTTCCCAAGTGAACCTGTCTGTTTCTCTCAGACTGACACACACACTCTCCTCCTGACTGGCTACTGTCAAGTCGAAGTCCAAACAACAACACTTTGACAAGAGTTTTGAAAGCTCTCCTCAGCTGGTGCACGCAGGGAGCAGCCTGTCAATCAAACTGTGCTTTACAATGAGGCATTAACCCCTGATCTCCCATCTCGCTGCTTTTGATGCACAAACATCCTGCTTTTGGAGGTCAGTTCGTCACACCCCCATGTGGGCCTAATCCACAGATTATTTATCCGCATATGGGGGACACATGTGGCTAGCTGTATATAGATAAATGCTACCCTGAAACATAATCAGACTTTAATGAATTTCTAAGGATAAGCAGACCTGGTTCTCTTTATTAGTACATGGATGTTTCCTGTGCTTACTGTACTCTTCTTGGTGTCCCCCCCCCTTTCGTAACAATCCTTAATTGCTGAACAAAAAATGTTACTATGGAGATTGGGTGGAGTATCAGATAAAGATTATTCTTCTTTGTCTCCTTGAAATCATGGCACTTTTATTCTGTAATCTCTAACTTGACTTAAGGCCTGGACTCATAAAGCAAATCCCTTTTGATGCCCTTTTCTGAGGTAGATACTACTGATTGCTTTTGTTGACCCATATGTGTGTTGTGGAGAAAAGTCCCTCCATGAAACTGCAGGCAACAGACTGTTTCTATCAAACTGCAGTACTCCCATCTGATAAAAACAGAATGTAACAAATGAGGTCAGGGAGAATCCACAGCAACCATTGTTTCATGGGGCGATGGTATGACACCAGCCTGATACAGTATTTTTAGGCAGGCAATCTTAATACTAACCATAAACTTGAGAGTGGCAGGAATAGGAGATGAAATTGTATCTGACTGATATGGGACACTGGGTTAGATCCAATCAGTTTTTCCCCTGTGGAAAAGGGGTGGAAGGGGTTCTTCTTGACTCTCAAAATAGTTATACTGAGGATCATGGGATATGCATGGACAAAAGCCCTGTGAAACAGGAAGGGAGGTTGTAATAAGGAGGGGAATTAGGTGAGTGGAAAAACTGCCTCGGTTATCAAGCTCAAATGATCTGAACTGTTCAGATGTGGTCTTTGGAAGGAAAGTAAAACTTGTCATTGGTTGTTTTCTAACTTGGTTCCCCCCTTTTCCTTTCAGTTACGATTTTACACCAATGGATTCCTCTGCAGTTTATGTGTTAAGCAGCATGGCTCGTCAGCGCCGTGCTTCGTTATCTTGTGGAGGGTCAGGAAGCCAAGACTTTGAAAGATCGGAATGCAGCACAAACTGTGGGCCTGCCCAGTCATCACAGATATCATCCAATTCTTCGTGTAGTAAAGCTGGCAAAAACCACAGCTCAGGGACTGCGAGTACTGTGAGTGCCACTTCTCCCAACAAATGCAAAAGACCAATGAATGCCTTCATGCTTTTTGCCAAAAAGTACAGAGTAGAATATACTCAGATGTATCCAGGAAAAGATAACAGGTAACTAATATTTACCCTTCTAATTGGACTTTATATTTTACAGGCTCAGCTTTGACCTGCCATTGTGTACTCCATTGATCTGGATAGAGACTGTGCATAGTGCATTATTTAATTCTTTAGAAGTGCTGTTGCAGTTTGTGCTTTCTCTTGAAAGCAGCAGAGGAGCAAAGAAGAAAGCAATGAAGGAGAGACGCAATGATAGCATAAGTGCTGGCCTTTCCCTAGCAGCCCTGTGTGACCACTGGGAATCTGATTCTGATTTGACACTGCTTTGCCCTGGCAATTTGTAGGATCCAGCCCAGTGCATCCATCAATTAATGATCAGTGTAACAAGTTAAACATGAAATTCCAGTTCCATTAACACAGCTAGCCTAGTAACATTCACTGGAGCTCTGAGGCAAATAGATATTACAAAGACTTAATTATACACACTTTCACTAAAGGCTGCACTTGGGGTGGGCTCCTTTTCCAATATGCTGTGTCTTAGAATCATAGAATGTTAGACTTGGAAGGAACCTTGCAGGTCATCTAGCCCCACCCCCTGCACTCTGCAGGAGCATAGCCGAAAGATAGCCCAACAACATACCCGAAAGATGGTCGTCCAGCCTCCGCTTGAAAACGTCCAGCGAAGGAGCATCCACCACCTCCCGAGGCAGTCTGTTCCACTGCTCAACCACTCTAACAGTTAGGAAGTTTCTCTTGATATTTAGCCGGTAACGACTCCCTTGTAATTTCCACCCATTAGATCTAGTCTTGCAATCCGGAGCAAGAAAGAATAGATCCACTCCCATCTTCTACATGACAGCCCTCCAAATATTTGAAGACTGTCATCGTGTCCCCTCTAAGCCTTCCCTTTCCCAGGCTAAACATACCCAACTCTTTCAGCCTGTCCTCATAAGACGGATTCCAGCCCTCTCACCATCCTGGTTGCCCTCTTCTGGACACGCTCAAGCTTGTCAACATCCTTCCTAAAATGTGGTGCCCAAAACTGGACACAGTACTCCAGGTGAGGCCTGACCATAGCAGAGTTGAGCGGAACTACCACCTCCCATGATCTGGACACAATGCTTCTGTTAATGCATCCTAAGACTGCATTAGCTTTCTTCGCAGTCACTGCAGGCTCATGTTTAGCTTGTGCTCTGTTACCTGAAATACCTACCCAAGTATGTGTCTTGCCTTTGATATGCCCGGAGCCAACCATCACCCTTGCTTGCATCCGAAATCTTCAACTTCCATCATGCCTGAAGTAAGCTTAACAGTGCACTGACTGGGTTGGCAGGCTAAATGTATACTTTCTGGAACAAAAGGTGCTTATTAAAATTATGATCAATAATGCTAGTCTTTAGTTGAAACTTCGTCTCAGAGTTCCAATATAAATAGTAGTTGCACCCATCTGCTATTGTTTGGGCAGGCACAACTATTAAGGAATGGTTACACAAAAGTAACTGGTTGTAGTATCGTCCATAGGTTAGATTCAGAATAGGGAGCCAGCACTTGGGAAAATCTCACCTGGAGAGTTTGGTGTCTTTATGTTGTAGTTCTGAAGCTGCATATCTTCAGCCATCTGTGCTAGTTGTTTTTTTTAAAAAAAAATGGTGGGAAAGAGAAGCTGCAGAATCCAGTTTGGTTAGAGTTCTGAAAATAGCCAAGCCTGCCATTTAAAAATGTTGGCACATTGGTCTGTAACCTTTTCAAGCTACAATTTATCTAACCAGAGCATCATGGATCCATTTAAATGTTGTACTAACATGGAGAAGGTAATCAGAAAGGAAATAGACATTAGAAATTGTTGTTCAGCCCATTAGATTCTTGCCTTCAGTGTATTCTGCTTCTTCTCCAGAGCCATTAGTGTGATACTTGGTGACAGGTGGAAAAAAATGAAAAATGAAGAAAGACGGATGTATACATTAGAAGCCAAGGCCTTGGCTGAAGAACAAAAACGTTTAAATCCTGACTGCTGGAAACGGAAACGAACAAATTCAGTATGTTTTTGTCTGTTCTTGATATTTTAGTCTTGAAGGTTGGAGTTCATGCAGAATACTTTCTGGCAACTTTTTAACAAAAGCAGGACACACAAGCCTTTGCACTTGTCCCAGAAACTGAACTCTCAAGTTCAGAGTTAAAGGCAGTCTTCCCTCCTTTTCGCCATAGCCATGCCATTTGGACACAGTACAAAAGAGAGTGAGTTTCTTTGGGGTGCACCCAGCAAGTTTTTTACGGCAGAGTGAGGATTTGAACTTGGGTGTCTCCTGGCCGACACTTTAACCAATGCACCCAGCTGGCTAACATAGATCTTCCCCAGCACTCTGTTTTGACCTGGCCTCAGCATGGAACAAGAGCCCAGTCGACTGGTGGAATGCATTGAGGAAGAAAAGTGGGGGGTGGGGTGGGGGACCACTTCCCATCTCTTCCAGCTGCAGAAATGTGCTGCTGGAATAGGGAGCAACTTGGCTCTCTTCCTTACCACAGCCCACTGACCTGAGTGGTGGTTGTGTTTTTTAAATATTTGTTTCCCTCCTTTCTTCATGGCTCAAGGTGGCTTACATATCACAGTTAAAAAGATTACAATTTGAAACCAAAAGAATAACCCACACCAGATATGCCCCCCTCCAAGCTGTCTTCAGTTATACCCTATAGAAACCCAGGTGACTGAAAGGGCCCTGCAGTGCCTGATTTCTTCAGCTATCCAGAGAATGTGTTCCACAGAGTAGGAGCTACAATGTAAAAGGAAGGGGCTGTAGTTGATGCCAGGTAGGTAGTGCATGGGGATATATGAGTGAATATGGTTTTTTAGATATGTGGGTGCTTGAATATGAATGGCTTTAGAGGTCATAACCAGCACCTTGAATTGGAAATAAACTGTCAGCCAATGTAGCTGTTTTAAGATAGGGGAGTCTCAGTCCATGGGCACCCCCCCCCCCCGCTCATATGCAAGAGTCAACTCCATCCCAGTCAGAATAGAAATTTGAAAACCTGGGGAAAAACTAGAAACAATTGGGGAAAAAGTTTTTGTGAGGATGGTTTTATGATTTTTCTGACAGAAAAACTGGAAAAAATTGGAAATACGGGGGGGGGGGGGGAATTCTTTTTGAATATTTAAAAACAGGAAAAACGCGGGGGGGGGGGGGAATCTCTTATGAAATATATTGTTTTTTAGAATGAGCAAATTGCTCCTTAGAGCGAAGTTTTTCACACTCGGAATGCATAGTATGAAAAAATTTCACATTTCAAATGTGTGGCATGAAAAAGATCAAGGATTAGAATTGGGGAAACACTGAGAAAAAAACCTACCTTTTCCCCTTTTGGAATAAGGGAAATGAAAAGGTTTTATGCAGAATTACATCGTGATAATTCCTATGTATACTGTGGATGTATGCAACATTTGCAATAATTTTTTTGGTAATTCTGGCAAAAATTAGTATGCTATATTTGGTCACATTATGAGAAGACAGGAGTCAGTGGAAAAGGCAATAATGCTATGAAAAGTTGAAGGCAGCAGGAAAAGAGGATGACCCAGCATAAGAGCGATTAATTTCCATTTGACAAGGGAGCCACAGCCCTCAGTTTGCAACGATAGGACATTTTTGGAGGACATTAATTCATATGGTCTCCATAAACTGGAAGCGATTTGATGGTACTTAACACACACACAATGTGTTAAGAATGATATATTAAAGAGTTACGTTTGCAGCAACTTATTCTCAAGTATTGGGTATACTTGCAGTTTTCTCATAGAAAATAAAGGCTTTTACACTTTTAAATTCCATAAATATGGCAAATAGTATAATTTTATAAGTTATAAATGATGCATCATATGTTGTAATATCCTTAAAAGTTTAGATTTGATAGGAAAATAAGTACTGCATATATTACTTAAATTCCCCTCTAAATTTCTGTTTTTTTCTGGTGAGGAGGGAAATGGGGAATTTTTCCCCCTGTGGCTTCAGTATGTCCAAATATTTTACATCTCTGGATCAGAAGGGACTGTTGGGGAGAGGGAATGGGGAAGATCTGTTGACTGTCATCACCTTCTACTGCCAGATTGCTTGATCAGCTGATTGTTTGGTAATGTCATGATGCACACAGAAGGCGGGTGTGAGCTTAAAAAAAGTCTATCTATCTCTATTCTGTAGTTATACCTTTTGACATTAATACACACACGGGGGTAAGAAACTACCAAAACACTTTAAGATGAAGGATTTTCTTGCTCAGTTTCCATGTGCGTTTCACCAGTTAGACAGATCTCCGCCTTCCATTTCAGAAACCCAACTATAAGCCAGTATTTGATATTGACATGGGACTCCGATGTCCACGTGTTTTGTTGAGCCCTGACTGTATTGAAATTCGGCTGCCTCTTAATCCATTGCTGGCATCACTGAACACTTATACTGTGAGAAGCTGGAGCTGGCATGAGAAACTTTTTTTCCAACAGTAGATGGAGCCATGTACAAATTGAAGCCAGGACAGATTCCACTGGATTTGAAATGATAACATTAAGTCTGTGCAGATCTGTAAATGGCATTACAGTTAATATTTGCAGAACAGGCTTTGAAACCTCCTTACAGCTGTGAATAAGAGCACTTCTTCCCTGTCATACAGGAAGAGAACCTGCTATAGCTTGAGCTAGGAACTTGAAGACCAGTTACAGGGAGAATGAACAGTTTCTCTGTTGACAAGTGCACATTGGATCTATCGTATCAGTAGCCATCATTTTTTATCTCTGCTATTTTCTAAGTGAGTATCTTTTTTTTGTTTGTTTACAGGGTTCACAATAACATTAATCAAAATTCTTCTATGTATATCTGGTGGAAGATCAAGGTTTCATCATTTGTTGTGAAGGTGTGACCATATGGGCTGCGTTGGGTCATTAGGAATGAGGATTTGCTTCTTACAGTAGAGGATTAAGCAAGCTACAACTATCAACATTTTAAACCAAATTGCCTTATTTTTTTTTCTTCCAAACTACATATATGTCTATCAGGTGTAATAGGCTTGAAAAATGGATATCCTGTGGTGCTAAAGAATAGTAGGAAGAAGAGGAGCTTTGTATAAATGTTTATTTTTTTAAGAAAATGCACAAAAAGGGGAATTTTGAAATATGTAACACCTGTTTATACATTGATTCTTATTGCTGATTAATATGTATTGCACAACCTATGTAATTAACTACAAATCTGGGAGCTGGGGTTTTCTGACATAACATAGGAACTTCTAGTCTGCCCAGTGCAAAACGTTACCAGAATGTGTGGCAAAGTGGATAGAGTATATCCTATATGTAGCAAGATTTCTGTCTGGGGAGGCGTTGCATGTAGAATTTACATTTGAAGCAGGAGCTCTTTCCTGTTGGAAATGAAAGGCTCACAGAACTGCCAGGGCTGCAGATAAATGGCCCAGGATTAGATTCATTGAGAGCATTGCATTATCCCAAAAGAATGGTGCTGTTGTGATGACACCATTTTATTTTTAAAGCGTTTTTTTGTCTCCTATGCTGCATATTTTTAAAGTTTTTATTTTGCCAGAAGACATCTTTTATGATGAGGACAAACTTTGCACTTACTAGAGGTGCAACATTTGCACTTTACTCCCCACCCCAAAACTGTCTAAAAGTAGAGTAGATATGTTAGATATATGGCTACTTTTGCTGTGAACATTTACAACATAGATTTAATATTACTAAATAGAGTGTGTTTCTGTATAAGAATCACAACTATAGATTTCAGCACCTGCCAGGTCTATGTCTACATGATGTTGCTCCTTTGATTTTGCACACTATATTCATGTATTATTTCAAATAAATTTGTAAAACATATTATTGTACATTGTATGAATCGCATAAAATTGATACCCAACCACTCTCAGAGGTGTGACTAACTGTTATGTAATGTAAATGACGCTTGGAAAACAAGAACCAAACATATTGAATTTCTTTTAATTAGATTGTTTTCATTTAGAACTTGACAGAACTTTACATAATGAGGTCAGAATCAACATATATGAACTAAACTGTACTATAAAGCATGAACATTGTTGATAGGAAGCAAATACACATTACTCCTTTTTAACTGTTTCGAAAATCCGATTACAGCTTTCCCACTTTTATCAAATGCAGGAAGGGGAGCCTTCTCAGTGGCTCTTCAGTTTCTAAATTCAAAGGGTAACGTCAGAAAATTGTTCCTAAATATATTTATCTGAAATTAGCCTAATAAAAAAGTACATTGTAAAAAACTTCTGTTGATAAGGAAAGTTGTAGGAAGCAAAACATTTCAGTTAAGCAGCAACAGATTTTTGTGGCAGAAGGAAAGATGCTTCTAAAGCAGGACCCCCCCTACCATTAGTGCTGAGTCTTGATGTCTTCAAGAGACATTTCTACTGAAGCACAGACGTGGCTTTCTGCAGCAGCTGCACCATTATGGGATAGACTGGAGCAAATTCTTTTCCTTCTCTACTTCTTACTGATTGCACATAAGCTTCCAGGGCACCTCTGTTTAAAGGGAAAAAGGCTAATTAGAATGGTTTGAAGTTGGTTGTGAAAGCAAGCCTGTAATATGACACTACCCAAAAATATGCAGACTAGCTTAGAAGTGCCTACTGCCTTGCTGCTGACGACTCAGCTACTGACCGTGATCACTACAGCAGAAACGACTTTCCAGTAACATTCATGAATACATACAGAAAAGCTGAGTGTTCCCTTTAGTAGCTCCACCTTGAACCCTTTGTTCTTACTGGCTCTGTAATGTCACAACATCCACTTTATGTTCCTTTATTGGCTAACATCATGAAGTGAAGATGAAACAATCCACAGTGTTACCAAGACAGCAGCAGTTCATCAAGGTCTGCAGACAGGTACCCCAAATCAATCCCCCTACCCCTTTGAAGCTTTTCCTAGTCAACCAACCACGGGGGTGTTTCATAGAGTGGATGTCCCTCTCTCTAGCCAGTGTTCCCTCTAAGCTGAGATAGTGTGAGCTAGCTCAGTTTTTTAGCCTCCAGCTCATATTTTTGTCTTCGCTCAGGAAGGATGGCTCCAGAGCAAACATATATGCAGTAGCCAAATAGCTCGCTCACAACTTTAATGCCAGTAGCTCACAAAGTAGAATTTTTGCTCACAAGACTCCACAGTTTAGAGGGAGCATTGATC
The DNA here is from genome assembly GCF_001447785.1 of Gekko japonicus. Lineage (NCBI taxonomy): Eukaryota > Metazoa > Chordata > Lepidosauria > Squamata > Gekkonidae > Gekko > Gekko japonicus. The sequence continues at coordinate 101,742 of NW_015164711.1, read as the reverse complement.
TCAACAATAATTTAAAGTAAAAATTGCTAGTTATTGTTTGCCTTCTAAACATTCTAATAGCCTTAGGCCACTAGCCTTTGGGATAGCATTTCAACCCTATTAAGGATCATTTATTAAAACAAACTGACAACAAGGAAAAGTTTTGTGAGAAAACAATAAAACTGTCCACACCAAGTTGCCTTTCCATTTCTGATTAGTGTGCCAGACCAATATCTTTCTAGTGGCAAGGGACCACCCATTTTAGGGTCCCACAAAAACAAGTCAGAACTCCTGTCTGCATACCAAGCAAAGAAAAACAGAACAGACCTCAGCAGGATGTGTGGATGTAACTGAGGAAGAAGAGATTGGATTTATACCCTGCCCTTCACTACCGAAGGAGTCGCAGGGCGGTTTACAACCTTTCCCTTCCCCACCCCAGAATAGATTCCCTGTGAGCACAGTTCTTTAGCTTAAGAGAGACAGAGAAGGGGGAGAAATGGCAACAGCTGGGCTTCATTGGGCATGTTATGGCAGCGGTAAGTTTGAGGGACAAATGGAGGGACGTTCTGACACTCAGCATCTGTACACTGTACACTCTCCAACTCATCCAAAGTGATACGCATGGAGAGGGTCTCACTGATATCCCCACTTCAATTTTGATGATGTACAATGCCACATCTGTAATGCATGCTTCTCTTTTTAGATGAGTCCATCGACTTAGCATGTGTGACTAAGGCCTGCCTGCTGGTTTATTGTCCATCTAGGTTACTAGTGGGTGCCCTGACTGAACTGGCAGAGACAGACAGTGGCCTGGGGTTGAACTAAACTAATTGTTTTGGGGTCAGCTGAGATTACCTTGTCCAGTCACGCTTAAATCTTCATGACAGCACAGTACTGTACCAGATCATTTTTTTTCTATGCTCCCCCCCCCCAGCTTTCTTCTATCAGAATCTACATAGGTGTTGTGTCAATGCTGTTCTGTAGTACCCTTGCCCTGCTCAATCTACAAAGTGAGACGGAGCTCCCTTTTTCATCCAAAAGTGACCACATGAGAGAGAGAGAAGTGAAACCCCCTGCCATTTCCCCCTCCTTACCTTGCAGCACTCCAGTGCTTTGAACATTTTTTTATCCAAACCTGGCTCCCATGAGCATAGGGATGTCTGCTTAAGTCTTTCATAGCCCTCAAGCTCCATATAAAACCAGCTGCCAAACTGTTTTCTCAGGACTGCTGTAGCTGACAAATGCAAACCACTACAGTTCATTCCCTTCCACTGCCTATGACTCAGCATCAGGGCAAGGAAAAAATAAAACAGGAGTCTGGAGCATCTTCCAAAGACAAAAACCACTTTCACAGAGCAGAGACAACCTGTTGATTCTGAATTGTCATCTTACCTAATGGGGGGTCTTCATCATTTCAAAAAGGATGTAATTGGAAAAATTAAGAAAGATATTTTTGGTGTGAAGCAAATGACTCGATAACAGTTGAGTTCTATCAGCACTGATCTGTGCACACTCAATGCACTTTGACAAAATGTTTTTAAGGAGTTCAGTGCTGCAGAACATGCTGCACACAGATAGACTGCATCCTGAACAACTAGGGTTGAAAAGCTTGATGTCTCAAAGCTGCGAAATATCAGATATTAACATTAAATAGAGGTATACTTCCCATCAAAATGTGTAAAGCTGGAACATTGTGCTGCTTAAGGACAATGAATAGGCCAGTAGGAAACAAAAGTAAAGGTCTGCAATGGAATGAACCTGCAATATTGGCAAAAACAAAACCATTTTGCACTAGTGGAAAAATTCAGAGGACTAGATCCCATGTCCGAAGAATTCAGTGGAAACGTACCTGATTAAAATGAGCCTGTCCTTCTCCGAGGGATGGTCATCAAGCCATCGGGAATAACGGGCAACGGTCCATTCGGCTCTCTTCCAGGAGCCAAAAGAAAATCCATTAAATATTTAACCAAAGTTGAATGTATATGCAAAATATATTCCCTGTCATTTCCAAGTGTGGAACAAAAGTTAATGCTAGGAGATAACTGGTGTAGGTGAAAAATATCAACCATGCAATAATACAAGCAAATAGCTATGAATTGCAGAGATCTTCAGAAAATCTCAGACAATATGCCATTGACAGCACTTTACAGCCAACAACAGTATTTAGTAACTTGGGGCTTTGATTGAACGCAATTGTTTCCTCAGAGCATTCTGAACTGCTAAGGAAAAGTGGGGACTAACAGGTCAGAATTAAAGTGGCTGCTGAATAGGTCCCTTTTGCTTATAGATGGTTGATATGCACTGTGGAGGTGGTTCTCCACTTCCACAAAGTATCCTTAGATACTGAGGGCTGAACTAGACTTGCAGAAGATCCGCACGTATTTATTCCTGTGTCCTCCAGCTCAGATGTAAAACACAAAGTGAGGGGGAGCTCCCTTTTTCATCCCACCATTTCCCCCACCTTACCTTGCAGCACTCCAATAATCTGAACATTTATTTTTTTTGCCAAGCCTGGCTCCCATGGGCATAGGATGTCTGCTTAAGTCACAAAAGTCTCTGCTGTATTGGGGCTCAAAAAAAAAAGGAAATAGGAAGGTGCTTCCTTTAGAAGGAAACACTGATGTCCACATCTACACGTGGCTACCACCAGTAAGAGATGGCACTGAGATATGGAGCGTGATTTTGATGCAGAGCATGAGAATGAGCAAACAAACAGAAGCTGCATCTGGTTTCCAGTTTGATTGGGGAAAACCCAGCAGCAAAGACGTTGGGTGGAGCCAGCTGTGGTGGCACTGCCCCAGTGTAAATTGAGCAGGGCAAGGGCACTACAGAGCAGTATTGACACAACACCTGTAGATTCTGATACTGGAAGAAAGCTGCGGGGGGGGGGGAGCAGAGACAAATGCTCAGAATAGTGGAATGTTGCAAGGTGAGGTGGGAGAGGGCAGGCTTTTGCTCTTGCCCACTCTAGGCTCCAGTGTTAGTCAAAAAGACTCTTTTTACACACGAACAGAAGACATAAATATACATGGATCCTCCCATAATATCAGGTGTGACCCTAAGTCCAGACTTAAAAAATTATCACGGTGAAATACCTTTCCTTTCATTGTTCTTTCTGCTACTGAATTTTGCATACCAGTCTATTAAAACAGAACTGGCCTATTTTACCTTAGAAATCAACAACAAACACAGTCTGCTCCAGGGCAGCTTCTGCTTCGATTCAAAGGATAGAGAGTGCAGCTCTGCTTGTGGAATGGATCTTTACCATTTCGCCCTTCTCACTTATTCCCCTCTAGGATCCCAAAACATGGCAGGACCTACAGCATGGCTGTGATGTTAGGGTTTGCAGTGGTGAGTTCTCAGGGCTATTTTTGGGCTGGAAAGCACTGGAACGGCGTTCCGGCTGAGTTCCTGCTTAGCCACGCCCCCTGCTCCCAACAGCCCTCCGGTGGCCCGACTGAGCAGGCCACTGGAGCAAGAAGTAAGGTAAGGTAAGGCAAGGCCTGATTGGGGGTGGGCTGTGGGGGGTGGCTGGGGCTTGATCAAGAGATGGGAGTGGGCCGCGGGGTGTGTGGGATCCAGCCAAATCGCCCTGAGTTCTAGGAAATTGATGCTCTTCCGTGCCTCATCTATCAACCATTCCCCCTGAGCCATCTGGCCTGCCGAATATGCCCCCCATCCCAAGAGGCTTGCATTCGTAGTCATGACCAGTCCTGGGGGATCTCGAAGAGGGGACCCTTGTTTGAAGCGACTCAGTGCCAGCCATCACAATAGTTATTGGTGCACTTCTGTTGGAAGTTGTAGGCGCATGTACCTTTTTCATGCTATGGCCCCCTAATAGGGCAACAGGAATCTCTGCAGGGGCCTGGCATGGAACCGCGACCACTGTACAATTTCCTGACAGGATACCAGCATCTCTAGCAGTTTACTAGGGTCATCAGCTCTATCGTAGTCTGCCTTATCACTTCCGTCAACAGTGATTGAACCTTCAGTTCCCTTTCCTGAGATATGAAGGCCCGATCGATTGCTGTATCTATCTCTACCCCCAGGTGAAGCAGCCTCTGGGAAGGCGAAGGTGACTCTTTTCCCAGTTGACCACAAACCCGTGGTCCCTCAGGACCCGGACTGTCAGTTGCAATGCTTGTTCGCACTCCCGGAGCAACAGCGCTTTGATTAAAATATCGTCCAGTTATGGGAAAAGGCCTACCCCTTTCAGTTGGAGGTGCGCTACTAGAGTCACTAGTATTTTTGTGAAAACCCTTGGAGAGGATTTCAGCCCGAACGGGAGGACTCTGTACTGGTAGTGTCGACTGGCGTATACAAAGCGAAGGAATTTGCGGTGGTCCCTGTGGATAGGAATATGTAGGTAGGCTTCTAAAAGGTTTACTGATGTCATAAAGTCTCCCTTCTGGATGGCAGACAGAATGGACTTGAGAGTTTCCATCCTGAACTTTCTGTCCTTTATGAGTTTGTTGGACCATTTGAGATCTAAAATAGCTCTTGTGTCTCCATTTTTCTTTGGCACTATGAAGAACACAGAGTAAACTCCTTGCCCCTGCTGGGAGGATGGAACTCTTTCTATGGCCTTGATGTCTAGAAGGTATTGAATTGCCTCTTTTGTCTGAAGGTGTTTCACTTGGTTGCGGATCTTTGCAATTTGAATAAAACACCGGTGGGGAAAGGAAGAGAACTCCAGTTTGTATCCACGGGTCACCGTGTCCAGGACCCACTGATCCATAACCGTTTGATGCAAAATTTCTGAAAAGGACTGCAGTCTTCCCCCTGTCCCCAACAGGTTTTCTGTGTTCCTGTAGTCCTGCTGAGGAACCCTTTTTGAGGCTTTTGGTAGAGGATAGTTCACCCTTGTTGTTACCAAAGGATTTGTTATTCTGTGGTCTGGATTGCCACTTTCCTTTGAAGGGTCTGGAATAGAAAGGTTTCTGCCCCCTCTTCTGATCACGAAAGGGCTGGAACCTTTTCCTGGATTTACCCTCTCTCTTTTTGGAAGGAAGGACTTTCTTCTTGTCCTTGTCTTCTATCAAGTATCGGTCTAGGCTCTTTCCAAAGAGGTTCACTCCTTTAAAGGGAATCGCCGCCACCGTCGCTTGCGCTGAGGAGTCCACGTCCCAGTGACGAAGCCAAGTGTTTCTCCGTGCTGTCACACTTCCAGGCCATTGCCCTGGCCGAGAGTTGGAGCATGTCCAGGGAGGCATCTGCTGTGAATTTGACTGCTAGAGCAATTTTCTTCAGCTCGTCTTTAAATTCTTTTAGGGCGTCACTGTCTGCTGAAGCCAGGTTTTCGGCCCAATCGTATGCTGCCCTGGCAAACAGGGAACCTGCCGTGGATGCCTTAATTGAAGAAGAAGAGGCTTCAAAACTTCTGCGCAGAGCCTGTTCTATGCGTCTGTCAGTGTGATCTTTTGGCATCCCGTCTGCATCCATGGGTAAGACAGAGTTAGAAGACATACTGGTCACTGGGTCATCCACTACTGGAAGTTTCAGCTTCTTAGTGGCATCTGGCATCAGTGAATAAAACTTAGAGAAAAGATGGTGGTTAGCTTTGGGCTTAGCTGGGTGATCCCACTCTGCTTTCATAATTATAAAAGGAGGCAGGAGGAGTAGCCCTGGTTGTGAGGTGGAGACTTTTGGCATCAGTTTACCTGATCCCTTTTGGAACTCTGAATCCTGGTCTGCCTTCTCCTTGGGCTTGGAGGTGAGATCTAGACTCCTCAAAACTTTAGGCAGGAGCCAAGAGTATAATTTTTGTGGGAAAAGCCTCGATTAGACAGAAGGCATCACCTCCTCCTCCTCCTCCTCTGAAAGTTCCCCTTCCTCTCTTTCTAAGGAAGAGATGGTAGAGTCTGACTCTGCTTCCTTATTTCCCAACAGGGGACTACGCTCCTTAGTGGGCGACTTGGTCCACTTTCTCAGTTTTGATCTAGAAGCGGACCTAGAGGTGCTTGATGAGTCATCTTCTCTGTTTCTGGCCCTCTTTATGGTTCTGCTCCTTCCTATGGGAGATTCATGGGAGCCAGAGCCTTGGAACGTTTCTTGCAGCATTTCCTTAAACTCCCTTCTCATCTCACTTCTAAACCAGTTTAGGAGCTCAGTCTTATCACCCCTGGTCACCAATACTTGTGGCTCCATGGACTCTTCTGATGCCAAGGAGACTGACAGTCTGGGCAAATTCAGTTCCCCAAAGGAACTATCTCTATCCTGGGAGCTACCTGGAATGGCTTTATCAGCCATCCCTCTCTGCCTGCAGGGGGAGAGTGAAACAGAAAGTGCTGTAAGGAAGCATGAGGGATCAAGATGGCTGCCACCATTCCCCCTCCGCCAAAACTTTGCTCCCCCTTGCCCTAGTAGGGCTGCAAAGTGGGGGGAAGGGTCTCTGTTCTTGGGTCCCCCTGAGGAGGTTCACCCCCCCACATCCCGGTGAGATCTGTTTTAGAGAGGCAGCTTCCAACTGCTTATTGTTGAAGGGAGAATCCCCCCCCCAGTTTGTCTGGTTCCTGGGGGAGGGTCCCAAGCTCGCCTGGCTGGTCTCGCCAATCAGCCACCCCTGTACGGGCCATTCCCAACCTAGACAAAGCCCCGAAGACTCCAGGGGGCAGGCCCTCCACTCGATAGGTAAGTAAGGCCAGCGGAGGTCTGCCAAGGGCCACCTGAGTGACGCGGCAGCCGGGGACTTCCCAGCGCCGACTAGCCCTCTCTGCTGCCAACTCCAAGCACTAAGGTGCTGCGGCCCGATTCTTCTTCTTCTTTCTTCTTCTTCTAGTGTTCTTGCTCGCTGTGCTCTGCAGCACTGCCCAAGCATGTCCTGCTTCAAGGCAGGGCCGGCAAGAACTGGGATGCCTCCAGGGGATAAGCCCCTCCCTGCCTGGATCAAAGCTCAAAGCCGATTCTGCTAATGGAGGAGGAGCTTATCCCAGATGTGAGGACTGTCCCATGAACTGAATCACTGGAGAACAGTGCTTGTGAACTTTTTCTGCCAGAGCAAAAGCAGCAAGCCATAACTTGAATGCTGGTACAAACATTACAGCAATTAGGGATGGGCACAGCCTGGGTAGCACACTCCTTCACTGGGGGAGGCAAAGCCCAAGTGTGGACCCTCCTTGGAGAGACCCAGTAGTGTGGTCTGACCACCTGGCTGTGGTGGGCAGATGGGTGGAGTTGGGAGTCCCAAGTGTTCCCTCTAAGCTGAGTTAGTGTGAGCTAGCTCACGGTTTTTTAGCCTCCAGCTCACAGATTTTGTTTTAGCTCAGGAAGGATGGCTCCAAAGCAAACTAATTAATGCAGTAGCCAAATCACTCGCTCACAAAGTAGAATTTTTGCTCACAGGACTCCACACCTTAGAGGGATCATTGGTCCCGACCCCAGTGGACATGACCCCTGCAAGAGATTGGCAATGAGTAGCACACTTCCTCACAGGGGGAGGTAAAGCCTAGGTGTTGGTCCTCCTTGGAGGGACCCAGTAGTGTGGTCTGACCGCATCTCATGAACGTGGCACACAGCCGAAAGCAGCACACCATTTCCCCAATGCGATGGGCAGCATGGGGTATGACATCTATGTATGGGCCCTCCTTGGAGGGAACCAGCAGCATTTTCCGACTGCCTGGCTTTGGTGGGCAGACAGGTAAGGTTCAGATTCCCAAACTCAGTGGACACAGACATGGCAGGGGACTGGTCTGAGCAGAGCACTCCCTCACAGGGGGAGGCAACATCTAAGTATGAGCCCTCTTTCGAAGGACCCAGTATCGTGGTCTGCCCACCTGGAGGGCTTTTGGAAGGAGCAGAAAGGAAACCCTGCAGCCAGGGAAAAGGGCCATTAGCGAGACCCCCAGAAAGTGGGGGGAAGTTGGATGCTTAGTTGGCAGAGGAGAGAGGTGACCTCCAAGGAAATGACTCAACCAATCCAGGAAGAAAGGGGGGACTTTTGGAAAGAGCAGAAAGGAAACTGTTGCCCTGCAAGGCGTGTGTAGCGCTCTTATGGACTTATAGTTCATAAAGTGATAAACTGGACTGTGCAACTAGTGTGCGAAAGGGGCTGAACTGTGTGGTGACCCTAAAGTGATGCCAGCTGCAGACACACTCCAGCAGAGGAAAAGCCTTCTCCTGAGATGATGTGCCAACGGTTCCTGAGGTTACCTGCCATCTCTTACTCCCTAGTCACATGAAGCACCATGAAGCCAGCAACCATTTGCTATAGAGAAACGCCATATTCCGCAAAAGAGACTTAAAGTCCTGAAGAGACTCCATGAGCAAAACCTTTGCTTCAACATGCAGGCAACCACCCTCACCCCCCCTTCACCTTTACCAGAGACTGCATGTAGGCTCTTAGGCATAACAAAAGCTTTGCAGCCATGAGTGGATTAATGGACTGCCACACCCCAGATAAACCCATCAACTCATCAGCCAAAGCCATCAAAAGACAATACCCCTGGACTCAGCTATTGTTCTCCAAAGGTGCCACTGTTAAAGTAATTAGAAGCAACATTGCCCAACCCTTAAGCTCCCTTCCTCCTGAAACTGGTTTTTAATTAGGAAACTTCTTGGGACTGACCAAGGGGAGGTGACAAGGGAGGTGGCCAGTGAAGCCCACCCCCAAGCCCCAAAATAGAGCTGGCCTGGCCATGTGCTCTCTCTCTCTCCTCTGGACCTGTACCCTGCCCTATCTTGCTGACTCTAGGTGTAGCGCTGCCTGAGTCTGCTGGTACAGAATATGACCCTTAATCCCTTATAGTCTCCCTTATTTTTCCTGTGGATCACTTCATCTCTCCAGAATCAGGTACGTATCACCCACCAATGATTTTTACCTGCTAATGCGAATGTTGCTATCCCTTTCTATCTAACTTTTCTAGGTCTCTGTGTGTGTGTGCTTGAATTTATTGTAAAGAATCCATTTCTCTAAAAGACTCGGTTTCTGCACTTATTCTTGGTTTTACTGGATAAGGTGGGACTTCTGTATACATAGGCTTGTGTTCCCTTAGTTGCCAATTGCTCATTAAATATCATATTTCCCCACAGTTATTAATATATTAAGCAATTTGGTTAACAAAATCCCACAGCCAGGGAAAAGGGCCATTAGCAAAACCCCCAGAAAGTGGTGGGCATGCTGAGTGCCTTGTTGGCAGGGGAGAGAGGCGACCCCCAAGGCAGTGACTCAACCAACCTAGGAAGGGGGGGGGGCTTTTGGAAGGAGCAGAAAGGAAACCCTACAGCTAGGGGAAAGGGCCGTTAGCAAACCCCACAGAAAGTGGTGGGTAAGTAGGGTGCCTTGTTGGCAGGGGAGAGAGAGAACCTCCAAGGTAGAGATTCAAGCAACCCAGGAAGAAGGGGGGGGGGCTTTTGGCAGGAGCAGAAAGGGAAACCCCACAGCCAGCAGGCAGAGAAAAGGGCGGTTTGCGGAACTCACAAAAGTAGTGGGGTAAGTCGGGTGTTTAATTTACGAAGAAGAAGAAGAAAAGAAGAAGAGGAGGAGGAGGAAATTGGATTTATACCCCACCCTTCACTCAGAGTCTCAGAACGGCTTACAAACTTTTTTCCCTTCCCCTCCCCACAACAGACACCCTGCGAGGCAGGTGGGGCTGAGAGAAATCTTTCCAGAACTGCTCTTTCAAGGACAGCTCTGACAGAACTATGGCTTGCCCAAGGTCATCCAGCAGCTGAAAGTGGAGGAGTGGGGAATCAAACCCAGGTTCTCCCAGTTCAGAATCCACACACTTAACCACTACACGGACGACCCCAAAGTCAAAACAAGAACATGTTGTAAAAGCAAAAAAATTCTACCCAAGTTTCCCACCCCTCGCATTAAAGAAGGAGACAGGAGGGGGAAAGAAATCATAGCACTGGAATGCAGAGAAGGGAAAGAAGGCAAAAAAAGAGAGATGGTGATGCTTTCAGTCTGGCAGTTTGTATAGTGGCCAGGAGATCCAGCAGGTTTCCACATACACCACACTAATAAATTTTCCCCCCACCCCAGGCCTACCAACAGATATTTTTCTTATGTGCGAGCAGAACAAGACTCGCAAACACCTAATGCAAACAAAGGACAGGAGTGCACCTTCAGTGATTATATACAGACACACCCAATCCCAAGGAAGACATATGTCTCTCATTGGAAATAAGACTTGCCTGTCAGCTTCAGACTGTCATTATTGGTCTCTTGATGGCTGGAAAACCCCACCCACACCTGATTTTTGGTGCAAAATTCCATGGGTGGGGTTTCTTTGCTGAGAGTGCATGAGAGCTTCTGAGCCAGCCTGAGAAGCTCAGAGACTTCGAGGCCCAAGCACGTGACCTTCGAACCGAGCCACTTGAGCCTCAAACTGGGCCACGTTTGGGCAGGATTTTGGCTTGGCATTTGGGTTTGTGCCCATCCTTCATGGCGATTAAGGAGAAATGTTTTTTTTCACTATTGATTCACGTCCTGTCTCCCTCCCCGAAGACTGCATAACTGGCTTACCTGGAATGGGGATTTCAATTCAGGTGGTGCTCTTGTAAATAAGAACTGAAGGATAGTACTAAATGGAATGATATCTCCCAGTGCTGGGCTATTAGCAATATGCTCACTTGTCTGGAACAGCAATGGTCTAAACAGGGAGAAGGAAGACAGAAGTTATATAAATCAAAAGGAATTCATATTTTACCTGAAGCATCATTTACCAGCAAAACTCTGGTCACAATTAATAGGTTTGCCTGTCCTGTATCAAGTCTCTGGGGATATGTCACAGGTAAGGGGCCATACATGGTCCTCACCACAGTGTGGCCCCACACTAACCCCATTTTATTGGGGACAGCAGGCTTGGCCTCTTCTCTAACAGTGTTGTTTACCACAGCTTATTTTGAACTTCATGGCAGCTACCAAGAATCAGGCCCATAACAACAGAGCCTTAACCTGGGTATTGTTTTTTGAAGTGTAATCCTAATGCAGAGTTGCTGAGTATAAGCCCACTAAAGTCACTGGTCTTTGACTGGAGTAATTCTGCACTGGACTGCAAGTGTAAGTCATGCTACAGTGTGACAAAGAGACATAACTCAGGAACCAGTTTGTACGTTGTTTACATCATGCTAGGGAATAAGTGCCGTTTGAAAAACAAGATCTGTTTCTTCATGCTGTCATTTGCTACTTTGCTTCACAGTCTTCACACTCTTCTGTTATATAATTTGGTAGGTGGTAATTTGTAGTAACAGCTTATTATTTTAATTAAACAGTCCCCCAATACTGCATCTTACTTCCTCTGTTTTTAGAAAAAACCCTAGTGTGATTACACACAGCTCATTATCATAAGAACTGAGATAAAAAAACAAACGCAAAAAGGTACAATTTACCTGATATTAGCACAACACAGTTCTCCAAGTCAGTTTCACTTTGAATAGAATGTTAAAGGAAGAAACCCTTGCGCACACACACACATACAGATTTGTTTGTAATTTATACATCCCAAATAAAATGAGTAGGTGATTTTGTTTAATGAAAAAAATTAATTCATGTTGCCCAGCTGTTAGAAAAATTCTGAATGGAGATTACCTGAATGATCTCAAGAGCCTGTAAGGTTTTCCCAGATCAGAGACACGTCTGCAGAGGGGAGCCACAGCTAACTCCATCTGAAACAGGAAGGAAAACTGGGGGTCAATCAGGAATTCAATGCCTTGGGCCAAACTCAGATCATCAGTGGGTGAATTTCACAGAAAAGTGGCAGATTCCACCAGCTGGACGCCTAGCTCTAAGTAGTGAGTGCATTTCCAGTGTCAAAATGCTAGTAGGAGTCTCAGATCTCCTGTCTGATGACCAAAAGCAGGCAATCACCCAGGAACCACAAACTTATTAGCTAACAGGTCAATATCCCCTTTAGCAGCCAAGGGAGATGGGTGGCAGGCAGTAAGTGCCTTTTGCCTTATCTGGGGCTGTGCACTAATTTCCATTTTTGTGTGTGTCAGTTGGACTCCTCTAGTTGACCTCCATCCCATTATGAAACAGTCAGTGCTGTCCTTGCGAGGAGGACCTATTGTGAATCTGAACCTAGCCATTATTTGAGCAACATCTCTGTTCACAGGTGGGAAGGAAATTCTTTCTAGTATCAAACTGGACAGGTCATAATTTCTATTATTGGAAATGTCTGGGCTGCTTTCCTGGGCCTGGAGGCCAACAGATCAGAAGCGCTGAAATACTGAAGATGACCCTGACTGATTTCAGTTTTATGTTTTCCTCTAAGCACTATGATGGACAAGATACTGCAGATGGCAGCTACATTACCCCACCTCCAGCCCGAAGATCAAGGCACTGTGCGTCTCAACAGACTGCATTATTGAGGATTGCTGTCATGCCTAGGCCATGCCCGGGAGGGTACGCTGCCTTCCACCATCCTGCCAGTCTGCAAAACAAGGTTCTCTGCAAGCCTCAGACCTTGAAGGGAGGGGGTTTGGCTCACCCTGTTCCTCCTCCCCCTCTCTGAGTGACTCTGCTCCTCACTGTCAAGTCCTCCCCAGCTTGCTGACTGGAGCTGCCTGTTAAACCCAGCACCCCCCTGCAAGAACCACTTCCCATCCCTTTGCTAAGTGCTCGCAGCTGCCCCTGTGGGGGGCATTTGGGGCTGTCAGCTACCTTTCAAGCTGGTGTGACCACCACTGGGTCCTGCTGGCCCTGGACCCACCTAGAACTCCATCTCCCCAGCCCAACCTCAGCACTAGGCATGCTTACCCTGCCACCTGGGGAGACTGGCTGGGTGATGCCAAGCCAGGGCGTGCCTCAGACCTTGCTCCTGGGAGGGAGCCAGCTGGGATCACTGGCCCCCGGGTCACGTCCCCTGCCCAGTGGACATGAGCCAGCTGCTCAAGATCTTCTTGCAGCTATGGGGGCCAAGAACAGAGCTGTCTGCTGTCCAGAGGCCTGCTGCAGCGCTGACGCTAGCCCCACCTGTGGCTCCGGGGTCTTCCTCCTCTCTGATGCCTCCCCAGCCTTTGCAATGGCCTCCACCAGTCCCAACCTCCTCCCAGACTGATCCAGCATGAGTGGCTCCACTTAGCATCGGGAGGGGCTACGGGGCTCCTTGTCCCATCAGTGCGGGGGCTGAACTGTGGGGAGGCTCTGGGGTTGCCCTGAAGCCTGCCCCCCGACAATTGCTAAAGACTGCTGTGTACATTTATCCTAACATCAAAGCTCTGCAACAGAAAAAAGAAAATGTAGATTCTTGACAGATGGTGAAGATGTTACATAAGTGGATGTCTCTATTAGGGCAGGATTGCTAGTGCAGCCAGTGAAATGGCTACTGTATAAAACTTGTGAAGAGGTACACAGATGGGGAAAAGTCAATTTGACTCTGGCAGCAGCAGCAGCAGCAGCAGCTGCATGCTGGAAAATAAGTGAGGAGACCTTGCCCCAAATAGATTAACAGAAAATAAATCAATGAATGTGTCAACTTGAAGGTAACATTGAATGTGAGATTCCTATATATAGGATTTGTTCCTGAGGAAAGACCAGAGCTCTGAAACACTTCATACTTCCTGTCAGTGACAGAACTGTCCCCACTGGCTTTGGGAGGGCTTTCTGATTCTTTGTAAGCACAGAGATGGAGGGTGGAAGCACAGCAGATGGAGGCAAAAGCTTGGCACCAGGATATATTCCACGCCCCTGGATGGCAGACAGTCTGCCTGCAATAAGGGTGAGAGGCAAATCCTTTGCTTGCACATGCTGGCTGTCTGGGCAGGGCAGCAGTGACTGGAGGTGGGGGTGGGGTAAGATAAGGTAGAAGAATAGACTTTGCCCTGCCCAGCAAGTGGCAGTCCATCTTTCTTGCAAACTGGGAGAATAGAAGCAGAGGCTTAAAGTTCTACCCCTATGACAGTGAAGAACAGGTACATTCAGGAGATGCAAGCGAGATCAGTGGTGATAAAGGATCAGATCACCTCTCTTTTTATGTATCAAAAGAAAAGGTAAATTAATATATTTCTTGTGTGGAGTGTGACCATAGAAAACACTTTGGGTATCTAAACGTTAGAACTACTGCATGGGCTCACAAGCTCCCTGTCACCAAACAACATGATCCACACATGCTGCATACACAACGGTGACACAATCAGAAAGGAAGGAAACCGTTTCTGTGAAGAGCAGGTAACACTTCTGTTTACTAGAAAGATTGTTTTCTACTTTCATCTTTTATGTTTTCCTAAGAAGAATGTGCTAAGGTAGCATAGGATGCAACAGTCTACAGAGCGCTCTCTCTCTCTCGGACTGAGTATATTCATAATTCTGCTTGTAGAATAATACAGTATTTTATACTTCTAAATTCCATAAATATGCCAAATAGTACATTTTTTATATGATGAGTTCTAAAAATCATGCATCTGATGCTGTTAGGTCAGTAAAATAAATTCAGGTTTGATAAAAAAGAATTGCATCTATTTCAATTCTCCCCCAAATAGAAAAACTCCGTATCTTCAACATTTCCAGAAATTTTATACCTCTGCTTTTACATAAAATTTATTTTCTCCAAATGGAAATATGTTTTCTACTAGTACCTCTTTGTCAAAGAGCAAAGACTAGAGGCCTATCCATATTTTTGATGCTAGGTATTGAAGAATCAGTTTTTCTTCTACTGTTTCTGACTCTGCCATGTTCACATTTCATGCTCTTAATCATACAGAGGGGCATCACTTTAAAGGCCAAGATATGATTTCCAACAATGTATCTTTGAACGCAACCTAAAATACTCTAAATTACTATAGCCTTAGTGCACTTAGCTTTGTTATACAGCAAAAAAGCTCTTCATAATGAGTAGGTCAGAAGGTACATCAGTTCCCAGCTGAAGCTTCAAAGTGTGCATAAATGTCAGGAAAATGTCATTTCAGAATACTTCACTGACCCCTAAGAATCCTTACCAGGCAATACCCAAAAGTTCAAAAGTTTATAAAAAAGGGAGCTTTTGTGAAATATGACAGATTCAAAACAGATTTCTATTAACTGCCTCACTGACTGACACTCATTCCATGAGCGACACCAATTTTGCAAGAGAGCACAAAGTGCTAGAAAACTAAATATCTGAACACAAGGAGGTGGGAACACTGTGAGAGAAAATATTGCAAATATTTTCAAGCTCCTCTCTCTAAAGATGTGTGAGAGTTCAGCATGCTGCTTAACGTTAAATGTGTGCTCAGCTCAGCACACAGCAGGTCTGGTGATGCTGATGAAATCTGTAATTACCTGCTTTGGAACATGAATTTTCCTAGCTCATATTTGCATTATGCAAATTTGTTTCACACTGAGGCTTTAAGAAGGGCAATTGTTTTTTGCCTCCCCATAAATTAAAAAGAGCAAGAAAACAGAAAGGAGGAAGGATGGAGCTAAAAGAGAATTGATAGAAAGCCTCTGCACAGGCCATTTGTGATCTGTCTGAAAAGCTTCCCCAAGCCCTGTTAAAGAAGCACAGAGAACACATAGCTTCTTATCTTCCTGAGGCTCTGGAGTTTGTCTACAGTTCCCTGGAAAATTAAAAAGAAAAAAAAGTCACCCTTAGGGAGTGTTTGCTTAGCTCTGGATGAGCTG
Source organism: Gekko japonicus (assembly GCF_001447785.1). NCBI lineage: Eukaryota > Metazoa > Chordata > Lepidosauria > Squamata > Gekkonidae > Gekko > Gekko japonicus. The sequence continues at coordinate 86,222 of NW_015164711.1, read as the reverse complement.
CAATCAGTATCCCTAACTAGGATTAAAAATAAATAAATAAACATCATATTCTACATATGTCCAGTATTTTATTTTGTAAAGTTAAATAGCTTAGAATTCTCATTAAAAAAACAAAACTGCTATCTCAACAATGATTCTTCAAGATAGGAGAAATCCAACATCACTGAGGCGGTCCAAGTGTGAAACGACATTTCAAAATCTATTTTTATCTTATGATGCATCAAACAATACAAGGTTTGCATAAAGCTGTTGAAAGTCCTGTCAATTTAACAACGTGCTCTTCATTTTCTTTTAGCTGTAATCTAGTTATCTTACTGGTAACAGCAGTCCTATTATATAAATAAATAATGGAATCTTGCATTCTACGAACTAGTCAGAGGCTCCTCAACTGCTGCTAGAAGTTGCAGGTTGCTTCTCCCCCCCGCCCCATTACAATCTGAGTAAAATAGGTGACTCTGTTCCCTAAGGGGCTCGACTTGCTCAGTGCCAAAATGCTGGTCTTTGGGTTGAGATTAATGTCATGTTCCAAGTTTCTATCATGAGACATAAAAATATCCCACTTCATTAATAATCAGCACAATTTGGGCTATGCTTATTCATTCATTCATTCATTCACTTCATTTACACCCTGCCTTTCTTCCCAATAGGGACCCAAAGTAGCTTACATTTGCCTGTTCCATTTTATCCTCACGACAACCCTATGAGGTAGGTTGAGAGGGTGACTGGCCCAAGATCACTCAGCAAGCTTCCATGACAGAGTGCAGAACCGAACCTGCATTTTCCAGGTCTTAGTCTGACAGTGAAACACTATGCCACATTGGTTCTCTAGTGTGATGCATATTACATTTAACTGAGGGACATGGAAGCACCTTAATACTTAGGAATTACATATCTCCTACTGTTTTTGCCTCTGAAGCTATGCCAAATTTCAGCTTTCTGGCTGGCTTGGGAGCTACCTTAACAATTTGTGGGGCCATGTTAAGTCCCCAGTTTTTCACATTTCTTTCTAGCTTAAAAGGATACTATCCATTAACCAAATTTCAGGGATCCACCACAATGGGAAGTACTCAGGATACTTCGGTATCCCCTGCACAAGAAAACACACATGCACATTCCTGACTGCTACGGGAAGTGTTCTTTTCCCTCACAAATCTATAAACAGAAATCCCACAACCCTTTGTTTTCCCCACTTGTTTGTTCTGTGGTGGAATGCTACCATCTGAGCTATCATCTGAGCTGGAATGCTATCACCACATTCAGGATTCTGTGTAAGACCTCTTCTTTTCAGTCGTGTCTACTGATCCAGAATATTTTGAGCTCTATATGTACTGAAATTGCAGCTTGCTTTCTAAACGTTCTGGGAAAGCCCTTAAAACTCACCCTATTTTTATTGTAAGACATATGAATGCCCCCTTTTACATTTTTCTAATAATCAGCATTTCTTGCCTACATAGATACCAAATTGCAGCTTTTTTAGGTGATCTCTGTGTTGTGCTACGTGCCTTCAAGTTGCTTCTGACTTATGGCAATCTTGTGAAATAATGACCTCCAAAACATCCCATAACTTGCTCAGGTTTTGCAAACTGAAGGCCGTCAATCAAGTCAATCTATCTTATGTTAGGTATTCCTCTTTTCCTACTGCCTTCAATTTTTCCTAGCATTGCTGGTCTTTTCCCTGGTGAACTGGAAGCACCATAATCATTTGTTTTATTTTGTATCCCCTGTTTTGAAGGAGAGGTGAACAAACACTCTATTTCAGATTATTCTAGTAAATAAGCTGTTTTGTACTGCATGTACATCAGATGTCAGGGCTGATTGTGAAGAGGCTTAAGAATTTCAATACTCCCATGAAGGTGTCAGTGAGAATTTATTTCTTCCCCTGCTTAGAAACAGCCACCCCAACGTGAAGGTTTCAAGATGGGACCAGCAGCTCAAAGAAAAGGGAGGAAACATGAAAATCTGAGGTGAACAAGTGCTAGGATGTTAGTTTCTTTTTTAAAAACTTCACACCAAGGAGGGAAAGGAGCGGCACTGATGGAGAGAAGATCCAAGAGAGAGAAACCACACCAAACCAAGACAAGCAGAAGAGAAGGAAGAACTCAAAACTGGACATTCTGCAGGCTTCCATAAAGCTCTCTCCCAAGACACCACCACCACAAAGATCAGAGATCCTTTTCTCAGTCTAGTAAACAAGTCAATAGCTACAGTAAACACAGAGGGGGGGGGGACAGCATACAGATCCCTTTACACAGAGATAAGAGGGTGTGGCTATCTTTTCAGATAAAAGACAACAGGCGGCCAGGCTAGCTGCTACTAGGGCCGGGGCCTTCTCAGTGGCGGCCCCTACCTGGTGGAACGAGCTTCCGGAGGAGATCAGGGCCCTGCGGGACCATTCACAGTTCCGCAGGGCTTGCAAGACGGAGCTCTTCCGCCAGGCATATAACTAGGGGCCGCCGCTGTCTTAGTGCATGGCCCGTAATGTTGACATCAGCAGCTGCCTCAAGAATGAGCAATATAACATTCAAACATCTATGTGGAATAACATCGAAGCACTTTATTTGAATACATCTCATTGGTTTATCTTATCTGCAGCCAGTACTTTGTAACATTTGTAATGCATTATTTTAATTGTCGTGTTTTACTTCTGTACTTATGCTTTTATCTTGTATTGTTGTATTGTTGGAAGCCGCCCTGAGCCTGCTTTGTGGGGAGGGCGAGGTATAAATTTGATTATAAATAAATAAATAAATAAAAATAAGAAATAACAACAAAACGATTAGTTCCATCATTAAAGCAACATACATTTAAAATGTTCCACTTTCTTGTAACATGCTAAAATTTCCACCAGCAACAGTTGCTTGCTTAAGACCATGTCACAGCCAATGGCATGTACAGATGGTTTCACAGACAGAAACCCCAAGAATTCAGCCACGCAATTCTAGTCTGCACAGGCCGCAACAGCTGGTATTGACTGATAACACTTGCTACCAGTGTTCCCTCTAAGCTGAGTTAGTGTGAGCTCGCTCAGAGTTTTTTAGCCTCCAGCTCATGCATTTTTGTCTGAGCTCAGGCAGGATGGCTCCAAAGCAGACTAATTTATGCAGTAGCCAAATGGCTCGCTCACAACTTTAATGCCAGTAGCTCACAAAGTAGAATTTGTGCTCACAAGACTCCACAGCTTAGAGGGAGCATTGCTTGCCACCTATTTGGGGGGATCTGAATCACAGCAGCATTTACCAGGGTCACCACAGTCACACATGACAAACGCCTCACGTCCCCCAAGTAGCTACTGAAAGGATTTCAGATCAGATGTGTGCTGGGAGCTGCATGCTTGGAATTTAATTCCCAACAGTGGGTGGGCCTGATGCAAATCACATACATGGGGGGAAGAGCATAAGCCTCCTCCCTCCCTGCTACATTTTCTTAACTTGAGATGGCTCCGGGGAGCTACTATTTTCCCCATGGAGAAATTTACATGTAGCCTCCCCTAAAGGGGAAATAGTGTCTCCCCCCCTGGCACTTTCAGTTTGAGAAAATGGGGGGGGGGGGCTTAAGCCCTCTCTCCCCATGGGCCTGATCAAAATTGGGTCCACATGGCTCTGGGAACCCTAGCATGAAACTCTCAGAACATGTCTGGCCAAAATGTATAAATTAGCTCTAAAGCTTACTGCTATCACAGTGGAAACTGTAAACAGAGTACCTTTTAAACAGTATAGCCCCTTGCTTTCTGCTCTTAAACTTCAAACATGGCAGCTGAAACACTTTACCAAAGTTACCTCATTCTCTTAATATATTATGACCATGTTGTCTGGTTTTGTTATGTGCAGAATATGGATAATTTCTAGGTGAAGGAAAGCCAAAGTGGTGGAGAGGTCAGTGTAGTGTACTGGAATCTCTACTATGCTATGATACATTTTAATGGTTGTTTTTATGTTTTCACGTGTGTATTTCAGCACGGCTTTAATTGTTTTAATGATATGTTTGGTTTTAACGGTTTTTAAGACATATTTTTATTATGTATGTTTTTAATCTGTTAATCACCTTAGTGGCATTGATGAAGGGAGAAAGTTGGGATATAAATTTTGTAAATAAATAAATAAATAAAATGAAGGTGACCTTTGTCCAATTGTTCTCTCTCAGCCTAACCTACCGCACAGGAACGCTGGGAGTATAAAATGGAGGAAAGGAGGAGAACTATGCATGCTGCCCTAAGCTTTTGGAGGAAGGGTGTGATAAACATACAATAGACAGACAGAGGGAGACAGTATGGGACACTGCACCAGTGTGTGTTTGTATGTACATTCTCACTTCAAGGTGTGAGCAAATAGAAACTGAGGCCTGTCTTCTTTTGCTTACCTGTGCAAAGTCAGCCGCAAGCCGCATTTTCCCTCCTTCGCCCAGAGACCTTAACAGGCTGGCATTGCGAATGAAAAGTTCAATCGCTCTCTGTGCAATGGCTTCGGTGCTCTCATAGACAAAGTCATAACATTCAAAGTGTCGGAAGTAGTCATTCATAACTCGGGCTATAAAGCCCTGCAGCTCTTTCATATAAAGTGAACAAGGAACGTCAGGCTTTCCTGAAGTGGGCAGTGACCTACCAGGAGAAGCAGAGAAAAGAGTTACTTTCCTGTTTATAACCAATACAAACCAATGAGGAGTGTGTTTGTGTGTGTGTGTGTGCTGTGTTTCCTTTTATCCTGAGAAGAATGGTTGCAATGGCAGTATGCATCTGATAGAGTGTCTTATTTTAATTTTGAAATACAAGGGGTACCCTCTGAAGCTGAATCCCAAGTATCAGCGACACAGTTCTTGCTGTTCTGAGGGGTAACTCTCCACCCTCCTAAGGTTTTTAACCACTGTATAAGAAGGGAAGGCAAAGGGAGGGACATGCTCTTGAGCCTGGGAACAAATTATGTTTGTGAATATTTTTGCTTAATCACAGTTAAGTAAGCTGTCTGGATGCGGCTGCCGTTTTTTGCTATCATTTTAATTCCACATCCCAGATGATACACATGCTCTCCCCTCTAATCAGCTCCAAACCAGTTCAAGCTACGGGGTTCAGCTGCAAGCAAGTGTAAGGGTGAGACTTCAAACATTTGGCCTCTCTACCACCTCGCACGATTCAGTTGGCCAAATTATAGCTTTTAAAAAACATTACAGCAACAAGCTCTCAAACCTTTTTTTTTTTAAAAAAAGACTCTCCATTTCAGAAAGGACTGAGGTACATCATGTGTCTTCATCACAGTTCATAACACTAAAATGTTTTTCAAAGGGCAACATTTTGTGCACTGGGTTTCCTTAGAGAGAAGCAGAACTGCTTGCAATTGGGGCAGAGAAGCCCACAGCTACGTGTGAACAATTCATGGCACTGCCAAAAAAAACCACCTGCCCCCACATACCAAATGCAGCCAGAGTTCTTCTCTTTAATGTTTTGAAAAATCCAGCCCTCATTGTTGGATAGGGGAGTTCAACTTAAGGTAGCTAAGGCTTGGTTCATTCAGTGGAAAACTCCAATGCCTGGTGGTCTCTTAGCCTATTCCATCACAAACCTGAGCAAAGCCACACTCTCCTCACTTCACAGCCTCTGGGAGGGTTCAAGTTCCCTCCCCCCTCAACAGCTCTTTGTGTGTGATTCAAAAACTGGGAGAAGCATCTGGAATCCCTGATCCGTATCAACACTATCCTAATGTCTGGCATGCCAACTCACCTGGCAAATCAAGCTGGTAACAAAGCAAAACCTTCCGGCCTTGAAATACCTAATGAAGATTATGCTGCATCTTTTCCAGAAGAAAATAATCAGCATTAGACCCAGCATCCATTTCCACATTTGGTTTTATGTTGGGGGAGGGGGAGTTAGATCCTGTACAAAGGCTCCACTAGCAGGACGACCTTGCCTCCAGTGTTCCTTTCCACTGGAAGAAAGCCTCTCTGATAGCAAAATGGATTTGTGGGACTGAACCAACTTTTTTTAAAAAATCAAATTTTTGAAAAGAAGTCCAGTCGGTTGTCGCAGCTTACTGTATATTTAATCAGACTACATACCTAACTTTTAATGTCTTACAAAATAAGTTATCGGAACAACTGCCCTTTTTTGGTCCTTTGCTCTTCTCATTTTGAAAAAGTGTTGACTGGTTTTCCTTTCTAATAAAGAAATACGTGAATTGTATACAGTTGAACAGCCAGAATTACTGCTGCTTCCTAACCTACATACCAAAATACAGACTGGGCTGCTAAGGTTGGCTCTCCTAGTGTGAGGTCACTGGGGTTAATGTAATTTCTGGTTATTCCAGGGTGTACCTATCATATGCATATCTAAGACAACTACTCCAGTAGTGAATCCATTACCCAGAAAAGTCTTCCTGATGCATGGTGATGATAATAGCTTCTATCGAGTCTCCAACTGAGTTCAGTAAAGGTTGTACAGCATTTCCCATCAAATCATGGACTGTCTACAAGGAAATATATAACCAATGGCAGAAAACAACCAAGAAGGAAAAACCATATGTTTACACTCTGTGGGTACCAAGATACAATTAAATTACAAAATGTTTGATTAGTTAACTTTAAACAGTGCTGTTTTTTGACAAGGCCCATTATAGATGGAAATTAAACATATTCATTTGTGCTGCTTGGTTGGAAATCTTCCCAGCCCCCCTTATGGGGATGAAGGGGTCAAACCAAGGGCAACCAAGGTTCATTTGTAATTAAAGTAGTTATGCAGAAAAGTTCTATCCAATTTAACAATTATTTCTAGACCTAGAAACAGAAACATCACCCCATCTTTTGAGTTATTTTCTAACTACTGGTTTTCTCTCTCCCTTTTTTATTTATATTTTTGTTTTCATCTTCACATGGAGGGAAAACTAGGTTATTATGGCGAGCATACTGCTGTTCCTTTCTATCTGTTATTAATCTATAAATGTATATGCTGCTCTGTTGTAGTGGTCAACAGAGCTCACAAAGATAAAAACTACAAACCAAATATCACAAGATCATAATGATGACCCTGCAATAATTTCTATTTTCAGAGTGGATAAAACACAGAAACTCAGTCCTTCAGACACATGAATTTGAGTAGGTCCTCTGAAACAGAACAGCCTTGCATAGTTTCTGGAATAATAGGAGGAGGGCATTTTATGGAATCCATTCTAGCAGGCTGTTTGAGTGGTGGCGCTGGCACATGCTCTAGTGGAGGAGGGCTGAATCTGCCAGATGAAGACACTGAAAAGTGCAGCAGCTCCAAGGACCTCAACGTGAGTAGGGGGTTCAGAAAGGGAGAGCTCATCCATCAGTTATGTTGATCCCTGGCTTGGCTATGGAGCACCATAAACCAAGCCCGGGCAGAAAACCATTTCAGAATGGGCATCAGATGTGCCCTTCAGCCATCAGTAGGCATTTGGCCACATTTTGATCCAGTTGTGGTTTCCGAGATACCAATGAAAAGGCATTGCTGGGATGTTTGTGTGGACATAATACCACCAAGAATGGGGTGACAAGGGGATGACCTCATAGACTAAAAGTCCACCAGGCATGGGGGGGACTGCAGTAAATCCAGAAAAAATGCTTCCGCTTCACTTTTCCACTTCCACTTGACAGAAGGAACAAAGAAGCAAAGTGGAGCAAAGTGTACATTGGTGCAACAACAGTTTTGCCCCTCTGTGCTGTAACCTCCCATGCCTTGGTAGATTTTTGTCTGCAGGGATCCTATGACCATTGGCAATACCTCTTTTTTGGGGGGTATATTTGTGTGTCTCAAAACGCTATAGGAAGAAAAAGGTGAGGGAAAATCCAACACCACAAGGGCCTTCTCCTCACATGTATTTTTTCCCTTCTGTGTAGCATGCACTGCTCTGTAAATTTAACACACATGTAATCAAACATAAAAAAATATTTAAAAATCTATTCAACCCCTGCCATGTACAACTAAAGTAAAATACTAAGGGCATGATCCAACTGGTGGGAAACGTTTCAGGCTCCTCAGATGTCAATTTTAAGGACATGATGAACTCTTCCAGTGAAACCAAAGGTATTTTCGAAGTGCTTAAAGGGACTTAGGTGTAAAATACTTATTTGTGTGGAGGCAACATGCAACATTCCCTTGGGGCATAACAGGTATTTTAGGACCACAGTTCACTACTGCTCTGTATATTTCCAGATGTTTTAAAAGTATCTTTGGAAACCAACAGCCTCTGCAGACCAATATGTTCTAACCAGTATGCTCCTATGATTAATAACATGCTATTGAAGATCAAGGCCTTCAGGTGTCTTGTGGCAGGCCAAGAAGAGAAACAGAATATGGAAAGATCTTCAAAACAGCAGGTGACCCATATGGTTGCATTATTTGCCATTTCTTTTACAGAATACAGTATTGGACAAACCTGTGAAGAAAGAGACTGGAGAAGAGCTGTCGTCAGGTAAAAACACAAAGCACAATGTAAAGCAAGAAAGACGGGTTGGAAGGAGGGTGAAGAGACAGTAAGAAATGGCCTGTCATCAGCAAATGGCACAAGAACCTCCCCTAAATTTTTAGCCCCTGATTATCCTCATATAATATATATGCAAATTATCACCAGAACTTTACACAAAATGAAAACAAATATTACTTGGGAGGGAATATGGTCTATTTTTCATTACGGGGAAAACACAAGAAGTATCAACATCTGCCTTTGTGTCTTGCTAATATTTACCTACCTTCAAGGCTGCACTAATAGTTTGCTCAGAAGCTGCTGGAAATGCACTTTGGTTGGAGACCACCTGAAAAACATGCAGAACAACTCACATTAAGGCCCCAGGGAAGCCAACACTCACCTACCTGTACATTTACATGGTGTCAGCAATGGTCCTCTCTGTACTTAGGCTCTAAGGTGGTAGATGCAAAATGTCTGTGTGAGGACTCAACCCTAATTAGGGTTGCCAACTACAGACTGATATTCCTAGAGATTTGGGTGTGGAGCCCGGGGACGGTGAGGTTTTGGGGAGAGGAAGGACCTGAGCAGGGTATAATACCATACAGTCCATCCTCCAAAGCAGCCATTTCTTCCGGGTGGTTGACTGCTGTAGCCTTGAGACTGAGTTGTAATACTGCGAGATCTCCAGCCCCCCCCCTCCCCCCCCCCCCCCCCCAGCAGTTGGCGATCTTGGCCCCAAGACTATGTCAGACTCTACAGGAGACGAGGTGTGGACGCGAATTAAATGCACGGCTCTTCCTGCCTCTCCTGTTGAAAGCACACTGGAAACCTTTTCATCCCCCCCCCCCCCAATCTAATGCATAACTATTATTTTGACAACTGTGATATAAATCATGACATGCCACAATGGCAGATTTTTTAAAAAGTTGCTTTAGCAGTAGCTACTACCACAACATCAGGATTTTCACTGTGTTACTAAAGGTAAGCGACATATATGCAAAGAAATATTTATAAATAACGTATTCATTTTAGAAGGCACCTATCTCTCTCTCTCTCTCTCTCTCGCTTGGTGGGGGTGCTCCTCCATGTGTAAACAGCACATTTTATGCTGTTTGCACTGGGAGGAGGTAGCACCAAGCCCAAGTGCAAAGCAGCAGCCTCTGTTCCTTCATGCTTGAAGGGGGATGCTCCTAGTCCCAGTGAGGTTCCCAGCCCCTGCAGCTGGGCCCACAGCAGATTCCCCCTCCCCTTCAATGTTGCTTCTCTGCCTGGGCCTGGGGAGGTTTGCTGCCCCTGTTGCTGGGCATGCTGTGGCTTTCTCCCTCCCCCCATTGATGCTGCTGCTGTCCCTGGGCCTGGCGAGGTTGAAGGCCCTGTTCCTCGGCCCGCTGTGGCTTTCTCCTCCACTCTACTGATGCTGCTGCTGCCACCCCTGGACCCAGCGAGGCTCCCAGCCTCTGTGGCAGGGCCCACTGTGGCTCCCCCACCCATTCCTTCCACTGCTGCTGAATGGGAGGTTAGTTTTTACAATGACTGCAAATGCACAGGCAGCAATTTTCTTTGGAGGGGATTTACACCCCCAAATATACTCCCCCCCCCTCCACAGACATTCACTTCCACATAATCCTGGGCTCAGAGCACTTTTTTAAAAATATAAAAAAAGGTACTGGTGCAACATTTTGCAACATACAACTTCCCTGTGCACCTTCACAATTATTCCAGACTTACTCGGCATTCACATAAATGTGCATGCCAGCAATTAACCCCACCCCCATTTTTGTAATGGTTTGTTTTTGTTACAGCCAATTTAACCCAAGGATTATGAAATGTAGCATACCAAACACATGAGGAAACAAGTGATTTACAGTCCATGATGTATGCATACAATTTGCTTGCTAATCCCTAACGATGCAGCTATTATGAGAGAAAAGATTACTTTTGCCTCTCTTGAACAGTTTGGATATGTCTTCTATTCTGAGGAAGGTGGCCACGATCTGAAAATAGCACACTGGGACTGCTTGAAGGGACCTCGGGTACTTCTGAAACAGGCAACTTACCCATATAGAGTTGGGATCCTACTGATCCTTTCTACTAGCAGAGGCAGTTTCCTCAGGGAGATGGACCTTCCCCAACACAAGGCCCAGAAGTGAACTTGCATTGGGGAATCATATCATAGAATTCATAATATCACAGAGTTGGAAGGGGCCATACAGGCCATGTAGTCCAACCCCATGCTTAATGCAGGATCAGCTTGGAGCATCCCTGAGAAGTGTTTGTCCAGCCACTGCTTAAAGACTGCCAGTGAGGGGGAGCTCACCACCTCCCTAGGCAGCTGAGTCCACTGTTGTATAACTCTTACTGTAAAAAAGTTTTCCCTAATATTCAGCCCTTAATTTAAACCCATTCTTGTGAGTCCTATCCTCTGCTGCCAACACGAACAGCTCCCTGCCCTCCTCTAAGTGACAGCCCTTCAGATACTTCAAGAGAGCAATCCTGTCCCCCCTGAACCTCCTCTTCTCCAGACTAAATATTCTCAAGTCCCCCAGCCTTTCCTCATAGGGCTTGGTCTCCAGGCCCCTGATCATCCTCATCACTCTCCTCTGCATTCCCTCAATCCAGTAAGCTCATCACTCAATCAAAGAAGGAAATGAGGTTGGTCTGGCAGGACCTGTTGGGGACAAATCCGTGCTGACTTCCCCGGATCACCAAGTTGTCCTTTAGATGCTTGCAGATTGATCCCTTTAAAATTTGCTCCAGTATCTTCCCTGGGACAGAAGTCAGATTGACTGGCCTGTAGTTTCCTGAGTCATCCCTCCTCCCTTTTTTGAAAATCAGGTACTTCTGAAACAGGAAAGTGCCTCTGCTAGTGGAACAGGTCTGCGGGATCCAGCATGGAGAGCACAAGTTGCCTTTCTGTGGGTGTGCTGTTTAGACAAGGGGAAAGTCAAAAAAACCCACCAAGTCTTTCAGCACAATTAAATTATGCTCCTTGGAGTGTATTATGACTCAGCTGAAGAGCTTAGCAGACCTTTGTAATTATTACAGCAAATATATAACCATCTGTAGCTTGGTCCAAGTTTGTGGCAGCCGTCAACATTATCAGAGAAAACTAAAAAGCACATCACAGGAATAAATGCACCAATTAGCAAATACAAGAAGACAACAACAAATCCAAGTCTATTAGGTAGAAGAAGTACAACAATGTCACTCATACAGATGTATAACAATTTATTTATTTATTCATTCATTCAATTTATATCCCGCCCTTCCCACAAATAGGCTCAGGGCGGTTCACAACAATAAATACAAACAATCTAAGTTAATACAATAAAATAATACAATAAAACCAGTTTAAAATTTAAAGAATTTAAGGCGGGCAGTGCAATGCAATGAATTCCAGTTACCAAAGGCGGGGGGGGGGGGAATAACTGGGCTGATGCCGAGCCATGATGGTCTCATGTAGCAGCAGCAGGGAGGCCAGCTGGTAGATGCCCACTGCCTCAACCAAAGGCCTAGCGGAACAGGTCCATTTTACAGGCCCTGCGAAACTGCAACAGGTCTTGCAGGGCCCTGATCTCAATCGGGAGCATGTTCCACCAGGCTGGGGCCAAGACCAAAAAGGCCCCGGCCCCGGTTGAAGCTAGACAGGCATCTTTCGGGCCAGGGACAATCAGCAGATGGCTCTCCATAGAGTGCAAGGCTCTCTGGGGCACATATAGGGAGAGGTGGTCCCATAGATATGTCAGTCCCAATGGAGTTCTATGTCAGTCTTTACAGAAACCATTTTAGAAGTGTTCACATGCATCTTCTCCTATTTGATTCAGAACGGTTAAAGAAACATTAAGCCCAAAACTTCACAAAAAAAGTACTTCCACATCCCTGGCACTTACTTTTAGTATGGACTGGTGTAGCCTGTACAGTGAATTCACTACAGCAACATTTCGTCTTTGCCCTTCGGTTAATGGTCCAATCACCTGGCTGGCATCTCCTTGCGTAGAGAGCTGCAGAAAGGATATAAGGAGTGCAATTTATTTTTAAGGACATTAATCCAAACACATAACATTCTGCCTCTTAACATGGAATAAAAGGCAAAATAGAATTCATTGTTATCTTAAGACTGATTGGTAATTTTTACTACCACCTCCCCCTGAGGAATATAACATCTTGTGTTTTAACATAAAAAACATAAATAACAGCCATGCTGGATCAAAACAATGGTCCATCCAGTCCAGCATCCTGTTTCTAACACCAGATGCCATAGGGAAGCCCACAAGGGACCTCAGACAAAAGCTCTCACCTGCTTCCCCAGGATTTGACAACCAGAGGCATTTCTGCCTTTAAACCTGGAGGTCCCATTCCACCATCATGACGTATATTGACAGCCATAGCATACCTTCCAACCCCCTTTTAAATTCATCTAAGCAAAGGGCCATCACCACACCTTGTGACAGTGAGTTCCATAAGTCAACTACTTGGTGCATGAAGTAATGTTGCCTTTTGCTTGTCTCAAATCTATCGCCAACTATTTTTTGTATGGTGACCCCTTAGTTTTAGTATTTGGGGGAGGGAGAAAAGTCTCATCTGCTTTCTCTACACCACACAGAATGGTGTAGACATTTATCTTGTCATCCCCCCGGTGCCTTTCTTCTAAACTGAAAACCCCCAAATTATTTATTTACACAAGGAATACTATGCAGAGGCAGACAATGGCAAACTACCTCTGAACATTTCCTACTTGAAAACCTTATGGGTCACCATAAGAAACCCGTGATTTAGGGAAAAAGTTTTATTTCCAATCCCTTTCCTAATGGAATTAAAAAACAAACAAACTCTTGAGGGCTAATTCTTGTGTCATATTTTCTTACAATGCCTGAGAACCATGCCTATGTCTCTGAGCATCAAACCACTATTTGATAATTAACAATAAGCGAAGGGCTCTCCATCATACACAAGAATTGAAGGGCATAATGCTTTGGACAAGCATCCTCTCTGTGGGACACTGCTGGTAGGGTGAAAAACAGGAGCTACCATACTGGGAGCACGTATGTGAAGCCTCTCCCTTCAGCACTGTATTTCCATGAATACTCAGTGCTAGGAATGTCTCATGGAGCTCATCCAGTCAACTAGAAAATGTAACCCAAGAAGCAATTCTTCAGCCGTAGACATACAATTCATAAATGGACTAAATCACTGCAAGCCTCCCAATGGCAATTACTGGCAAAAAATTCAGGAACTTTTTTTTTAGTAAACAAACAAACAACCTTTGACATAAAGGCATGGTGATATATTAGTTGAATAAATTTATGTTATACACTATAGTGAGGAAAACTCTTTCTCTCAATGCCTCAGAAACTGTCTGGCCCCCAAGGTAGCTGTGAGAGCCTGCTGATGGTAATCTGTTCCATCAAGTGAGGATGTAAACAAAAGATTTTGACAGAAATATTCTCAGTATTTAGACACATCAACCATGTTGATTCATTCAATTCCTTACGCTTTTCCAAAAGTACAGCACACTATGCTGTAGCTGGTACTAGTATAGTAAGAGACAAAAGCCTCAGGATCTTGTAGAAGAACCCCCCACTCAGCCACAAATGAGTTCTGGCATGTCTCAGTAGCATTATTCTCTCATAGATCACTACCTAGTCCAATTTCTTCTATGCCAGCTTTTTTTGTACCCACCTTATTTGCTTGGTTTACTAACCATTCAGTATTTTTTAACTATCACATATAATGCACCCAAAAAGAGAGCTATTCCCTGGGAAAGTAATTCCGTATCCAGGAGTCCATTAGAAGTATCTTAATCTTTTACCTATCAGTCTCCATCTCAGAGACAGAGTTCAAGATGAATGTATGTGTGAATGTAATTACTTGGCAATGGCAACTCTTTATAGAAATAATATTAGAAATACAGTTATGCACGGTGTTATGGTAGGAAGGGTGAACTGGTGAATTTCCTTGCTGGGAAAACCCCTAGACAAAGTGTTCACTAGAAAATACACTGGTCACCTGCCACCACTACTCAGGAACTCCTGAGAAAATCTAGACTGTCCCACTGAAAACATAATCTTCCAGTGCAGTACTAGAGCAATACCACAGTGATAGGGTAGAAACCCGAGAAAATACCTTGTATTGAATAGTACTCTTGCAGTCTAGCACATGGGGAAGAGATTCAGAGAAATATCCCAGAGAAATAAATTGTACTAAGCAAAGCCAAAAAATGAAACATTGGAGCTTACCTGAAGGTTTCTTCTCTTCAGTGGGGCAAAGTCATCCAAAGAGGTGAGGTCACGCCTCTGCTCGCTCCCTATTGGAGAGATCTCAGGCTGACGCTCCAGTCATGACCAAGCCTTGCTGTGTGAGTTTTTAAAGTGTCATCTCTCATATCCATCTCGTCTCTTCCTTTAACCTTCTTACTTTACATATACATACATATATGATCATTTTCATTGGGGGGGTAGGTGGGAAGTGGATGAATTTGCCCCACTGACAAGAAGAAACCTTCAGGTAAGCTCCAGTGTTTCAATCTCCTTCAGTGGGGGAAGTCATCCAAACTGGTTAGCTTTACCTAAGCTGTACTTCTGGGTGTACGCTTTCCCCTTATTTATGGGTCCACCGCTTGCTGCAGAAGCCTTCTGCTGATGTCGCTTGGTCTGTTCTATAGTATTTGAGAATGAAGCCCATGGGGCAGCCCTGCATATCTTCTCCACGGTAGCTCTAGTAGAGAAGACTTCTATGGCTGCTGCTGCCCTGTGAGTGTGCAACGACCTCTTTGGTCGGTGTCAAACCTTGAGCTTCGTATAGCCTGAAGATGCACTGTTTAACACATGAGGCAATGGTGGATTTTTTTACTCTTTTCCCCAGGTTTAGTGGACTGTGTGAGACAAACAGGGCATCTGACAGTCTGAAAGCAGCTGTCCTATCCAAGCAGGTGCACAGAGCCCTGCGCACATCTAGCTTGTGCCAGACTTTTTCTTATGGGTGCTTCAGATTTGGGCAGAAGGATGGTAGTGTAAGTGGCTTGTTTGAGTGAAATGCTGAACTAACCTTGGAAACAAAGGAGGGGGTGTGTTCATAGGGTCACCTAAGGAAAGGAAAATCCATAATTCCTTTCAATGGATAATGCTGCGAGTCCTGAAACCCCCTTTCACAGATGTCACCGCTACCAAGAAGGCCACCTTCCATGACAGGAACCTGAGCTCTGTTAATTTTAGCGGTTCAAAGGGTGGTTCTGTGGTTGTCCACAGGTCCACTGGAAGTCTCCACATGGGGAACCTATGCCAGACAGGAGGTGCTAGCTGTCTGGCTCCCATGATAAATAGTTTTACATGCTTGTTTGTGGATAGGTCTTTTAGCCTCCCTTGTCCCAGGCAGGAGTTAAGAGCTGCTTTGTTGTTGTTCAGTCACACAGTCGAGTCTGATTCTTCACGACCCCATGGACCACATCACGCCAGCTGCTACCTGCCTCTTTAATGTGTTTGGCTTGAGGCCTTGTTTCCATCCTTTTTATAGAAAGAACGTGTTGTCCCCATATGATGTGTGTAGGGGATCCAACTTCTCATCAGTGGCCCACTTCCTGAATATTCACCATGTGTGGTTGTAAATCTGCCTCATAAACAGCCTTCTTGATTGTAACATAATGTCCACTACTTCCCTGTGGAAGCCCTGAGCCTCTAAATCTGCCCTTTCAGTTTCCAAGCTGTCAACTGGAGCAAGGCTGGGTCTGGATGTTGGATGGGGCCCAGGTGAATGAGGTCTGTTCTTGCAGGTAGGCTTCATGGTGGAATGACTGACATCTGTACTAGGTCCGAGAACCACGGTCTTCTTGGCCAGAATGGGGCCATGACTATCACTTCCACCTCTTCCCTTCTGATCCTGTTGAGTATTCTGCTGATGAGGGGTTGAGGGGGGGGAATGCATATAATAGGCCCCCATTCCACAGATGGGACAGTGTGTCCTTGCCCTCTGCTCTGGGATCGTGAAATCTCGATAGGAATCTCCCCACTTGGTGGCTGTTGGGAAAGACTTGAAGATGCATCAACAGTGTCCCAAATCTGTGTGTAATCCGGAGGAACACTTCCCAATTTAGGGTCCATTCTCCTGGATCCAGGTCCTTCCTGCTCAGCTCACTTCCAAGTTGGCTTGGCCTTTGAGGTGTTCCACGTTTAGGCTTGTCAGGTTTTTCTCCATCCAGTGTAGGATCTGCTTGGTTTCCAGGAACAAAGGTTTTGACCTGGTGCCTCTGGTGATGAATGTGGGCCTTGGTTGACATGTTGTTGGTGCGAATGAGCATGTGCTGGCCCTGCAACTGTTGTTGGAAGGCTGCTAGAGCTAACCTGACTGCACAAATCTCAAGCCAGTTGATGTTCTGTGTAACCTCTGATAGAACCCATCTTCCTTGGGTTATCATGTCCATGCAATGAGCTCCCCAGCCTCTCTTGCTCGTGGCCATTGTGATGATGATTTGGTGTGACTGGGTAAAGCTGGCTCCTTTTGCCAGGTTCTTGCATACCGTCCACCATCTTAGTTCCTTCTTCAGGCTGTCTGTTATCCTGAACTGCTTGTGCTTGATATATCCCTTTGAAATGGGAGCAGGGTCCACTGCAGTGCCCTGGAATGGAACCGTACCCAGGGAACCAGTTGCCAGCTGCATGAGGTCTAAGTAACTGTGGCTCCTGAAATTGATAATCAGGTCCCTTATCTCCTGTTGCTTCTCATTGGGAGAAAAACTTTGGCTGGGCACATGCAGATTCTGAATCTCAACAATACCGTAGAGGATGATTTGATAAACTCTTACTCAAATTTACCAACAGAGGACCAAGCTGTGATTGTTAATAGACTTGAGACATTGAGGACTAACCTCCTGTCGCTGGGGAACCAAAGTCGTAACTTCCAAGGAAATAAGGAGAGGCTCCAATTTTTTACTGCTCCTAATACTCCTAATACTCCTGTTAATAGCGATTCTGCTTCCCCAGATCTTGTGATGGATTTTAATGAAGACATGTCTGGGAAATCTAACAATGATATCCATGATAATAATCCTCTTAAGAACAAGGAAGTTAGAAGTAATGGATGTGTGTTTAGTGATCCAACAGGCCAATTGGATTTTATTTCTTCTGACTGACTACATAATTCAACTTCCTTTGATGGACACAACAACTCACAGATTATCTCTTTAATGTCATGGAATGTCATGGGATGGGCCAATAGATTGAGAGATGCTTAAACTGTAATTTTTTAAAGGAAGTTTGATGTAATTTTGCTGCAGGAGACTTGGCGGGTAGATCCCATTATTTTTAATGGGTATAAAACATACGATCTTCAAGCACTGCCCTCTAAAAGGGGGAGAGCAAAAGGGGGATTGGGTATATTAGTTTCGACTATTCTGAATGTAAGGGCTAAACAACTGGTTTCCTTTAATCAAGTGGCTATGGCATTAGTGTTGATGTACTCTCAGACAACATGTTTAATTATTAATGTCTATTGTCCCCCTCAGAATGATATAGATTGGGCTGGCCTTGAAACATATATCTGGAATTTAATTAGTGAGTATCCAACTGCATATTTGATAGTTGGGGGAGATTTTAATGCTAGGATAGGTCCAAATAACATTTTTCTTTATGATAGATACAATACCTGTCCGCCAGAGGAGCAAGTACCTTCTCCCCCACTTGTGAGATGCTCAAAATATCAAAAGATTAATTCTGCTGGTTATAGTTTTTTACAAATGGTAAATGGCATTGGTTGCCATATTTTAAATGGTTCATACCCTACAGATTATCCAGCTGAATTTACTTATTGCTCTGGTGAGAGGACGAGTGTTATTGATTATATTATTGTCTCAGGGAATATGTTAAGCTTGGTTGAAC